>NC_073252.2:20590530-20893560 GCF_029289425.2 Pan paniscus | reverse complement strand
AGTTACAAGTATTAGAGGAAATACAGGTAATATAGGTAAGTAATTATTCACTATTTTACAGCATGGGGAAATAGGCTTAGATAGATTAAATCACCATAAGGGAATCTGTCAGTGCCTGATCTACAGGCCTAATCCTACCAGAAAGCTCCTGTATACATCAATTTCTGGGAGTCTCTGCCTAAGAGAGATTTCCAATCATAAGGCAAGACTGGCCAGCTTGTGGGGGCTAATGAGCAAGCCCTAACCAATGAAGGGCATGAGTTAGTGGATAAATTATCAAAGACTTTTTCTCCCTCTGTGGCACAGTTCTAAGATGTGTTCCACAAAGTCACAGGTCCTTCCATGGGAATTACCCCCAAATGCACCTAGAAATAACTTGCTCATTAATATACCATCTATTATCTTTCTAAGCTCCCTCTCACTTCTCCATTCTCTCATAGGCTTCACGGGATCACCTCCTAAATGAACTGCTTGCATCTAAATCCGTCTTAGGTTCTGTGTTTGGTCATTGAAACTAATTAAGTTACAGTTAGTAAATAGAGGAAGAATCTGAACTTGGCTGGCAGCATCCAGACTTGCCTCTTAATCACGGGGCACAATTTCCCTAAGTCCTCAGAGTGAGACGTGTACCTCACTTATTTTATCTGCTGATAGTGGACACAATGCCTGATACACCAAGTCAGGGAAAGGAAGGATGGATGGTTCAGCCTGGAATGTGGGCTTTCTGAGCTACAGGCATGGGGCTAATTATTCACATGCCTTAATTTATTTAATCCTTCTCCCAACCCACAAGCTGTCAGTTTACATAATCATATTTGTATCTCCAGAACAAAGCACAGTGCTTGGCACAGAGTACATCCTCAGCAAATGAGTGTTGAATGACTAAATTGAATAAATTAATGATTCATATGAAGCAGAGGTTACTATTAATTTTTTTCAGATAAAGAAATTTAAGCTCAGAGAAATCAGTGCCATTTTAAGAAAAAAGCTAAAAATAAAGCAAGTAGAGCCATGAAATGTGATGTCTACAGAGTGTTGGTTTTAATCTTGACACTATCCTGAGTTGCACATATAATAATACCTTAGTTTTATCATTAAACCATAGTATGAGAGAGACTGCAAGCATCTATTTTTAGAGAAAGGATTGAGGATCAGAAAGTCTAAATATTAACACAGAGAAGATCACTCAACTAATAGGAAACATACTTCAATTTGAAAACAGCTGTTTGTCTCCAACTTTTATGTGCTTTCCACTATAATACACAATCATAACTAATAATAGCAAACATATGAGTACTAATTATTATTATCCCTTGCCTCCTCCCACTCTCCCCCCGATGACCCCAAAGTCCATTGTATCATTCTTATTAAAAGCATCATACTTTTGATCCATTCTGGAAAATTCTTAACCATTATCTCTTTTAATATTTGCTCTAATTCCATCTATCTTTTTTCCTGGAAACTTTAATAGATGTACATTAGACTTTCTCATCCTTTCATCAATTTATTGTCACCTCTTCTTGTAAGAAATATTTCTGTCTCTTTGTTTCATTATTTCATTATTTCATTTCATTATTATTATTTTTAATTTTTTTTAAAGATACAGGATCTTGCTATAATACCCAGGCTGGCCTCAAATTTCTGGCCTTAAGGTGTCCTCCCACTTTGACCATCCAAAGCACTGGGATTATAGGCATGAGCCACCATACATGGCCTCTATTGCATTAATAATTTCTTCAAATCTATTTTCTGGTTCCTAAATTTTCTTTTCAGTTGTATCTATATGCTCTTTAACTCATAGAAGCTTAAGTCCAACCATTATATTTTTCATATTTCTCTCGTTCTTTTTTTAAACCTACTTGGTCTTGTTCCTGGCTCATATTTTATTTTTTCTTATTTCCTTAAATATTTAAATATACTTTTTGATATTTTATATCTGATAAATTCCTGTTGATCTTACTTATGCTGGCTTATTTCCTTCAGTGTTTTATATTCTATAACTATGGATTTTTAGCTAATATTTCAATTTCTAGTATTCATCCTCCAGAGAGTATTTGCATTTGCTTCTGCCAGGTCCCCTGAGGGCTATCAACCTTGGATCACTTTGATTTATTGAGAGGTAATGTAAATTTAAATCTCAAACCCACACAAAGGAGAACCTATGGTTACAGATTTTTCCAGCTTCCTCTTTGGTTTTGGTCCGTGGTAATTTCCTCTACTTTCTTACATACTTGACTATTACTTTAAAAGGGGAACTGTCTTATTTTTCTATTATATCTGGGTATTTTTTGACAAAAGGGATTTAAAAGATATATTTTCTAAAGAATCCTAAAATTCATATGGAACCAAAAAAGAGCCCACATAGCCAAAGCAATACTAAGCAAAAAGAACAAATCTGGAGACATCATATTTCCTGAGTTCAAGCTATACTACAAGGCTATAGTTACGAAAACAGCATGGTACTGGTATAAAAATAGGCATGTAGACCAACTGAACAGAATAGAGAATCCAGAAATAAAGCCAAATATTTACAGCCAACTGATCATTGACAAAACATACAAAAACGTAGATTGGGGAAATGACACCCTATTCAATAAATGGTGCTGGGAAAACTGGCAAGCTACATGTAGAAGAATGAGGGTCCTCATCTCTCACCTAATACAAAAATCAACTCAAGATGGATCAAAGACTTAAACCTAAGACCTAAAACTATAAAAATTTGGGAAGATAACATTGCAAAAACTCTTCTAGACATTGGCCTAGGCAGAGTTCATGATCAAGAACCCAAAGTAAATGCAACAAAAACAAAAATAAATAGATGGGACCTAATTAAGCTAAAAAGCTTCTACATAGCAACAGAAATAATCAGCAGAGTAAGCAGACAACCCATAGAATGGGGGAAAATATTTGCAAACTATGCATTTGACAAAGGACCAGTATCCAGAATCTACAAGGAACTCAAACAAATCAGCAAGAAAAAAATAAATAATCCCATCAAAAAGCAGGGAAAGGACATGAATAAACAATTCTCAAAAGAAGATATACAAACAGCCAACAAGCATGTGAAAAAAATTTCAACATCACTAATTATCAGGGAAATGCAAATTAAAACCACAATGAGATGCCACCTTATTCCTGCAAGAATAGCAATAATTAAAAAGTCAAAAAATAAAAGATGTTGACATAGATATGGTGAAAAGGGAACACATTTACACTGTTGGTGGGAATGTAAAATAGTACAACAATTATGGAAAACAGTATGGAGATTCCGTGAAGAACTAAAAATAGAACTACCATTTGATCCAGCAATCCCACTATTGGGTATCTACCCAATGGAAAATAAGAGATTATATGAAAAAGACACATGCACATGCACGTTTGTAGCAGTACAACTGCAAACATATGGAACCAACTTAAGTGTCCATCAACTAATGAGTGGATAAAGAAAATGTGGTATATATACACCATGGAATACTACTCATCCATAAAAAGGAATGAAATAATGTCTTTTGCAGCAATTTGGATGGAGCTGGAGCCATTATTCTAAGTGAGGCAACTCAGGAATGGAAAACCAAATGTTATATGTTCTCATTTATAAGTGCGAGTTAAGATATGAGGATGCAAAAGCATAATAATAATAATATAATGGACTTTGGGAACAGGGCAGAGAGGAAGGTTGGGGTGGAGGTGAGGGATTAAACACTGCATATTGGGTACAATGTATACTGCTTGGGTGATGATCCACCAAGATGTCGGAAAGCACCACTAAAGAACTTATCCATGTAACCAAAAACCACCTGTTTCCCCAAAACTATTGAAATAAAAATATTTTTTTTCTGAAATATTTCTGGAAATGATAGATATGAAGTTCATGTTTGCTGTATTAATTTTCCACTCTTTCATAAAGGCACTGGATGTATTCTGCAACTCCTTCAGACTGAATTTCTAGGCTCCACCTTGGCAGCAGTGGCCAGATGTGTGGGTAAGAACTTGAGGGAGGGTAAGGTCAATAGAAAGCCAACAGCTCTCCTGTCAGTTAATTTTGCTTGGGAAATGTGGCTAACAATTCCCTAGAAGTACCACCTGGGGTGTGCCCACCTGTTTTGTGTTTGGCATCCCCAGGTGAAGAGCTTTTAGGTTAGCCTTGAGTGGGTATCTGTCTTCTCCAAGCTGTCATTCCCAACCCCAGCTACCTATGACCTGCTCTTCTTCTCAGTACCACAACAGAATAATGACTTGGATTTTCTTTTTCCCATAATTTCTGCCTGACTAAATGCCACCTTCTCCAGAAATCCTCCTTTAATTCCCTTTGATCCAACTGATTATATCACTCCCTTTTCTCTGCTACTGCTAATTATGTTACTTACACCTATCACACTATGCTATTATTAATTTCCTAAGTACCTGCCTCTCTTCTCAAAGTAGCAATTACTTAATGACTTGTATCCAGTGTATTCATTTATGTTTATTTAATCCCTAGAAAGGGTCCTTGAGACTTTTTTATTAATTAATGAATTCATTAAGCATTAATTTATTCAATTAATGTTTACAGAGCACCAGCCCTTTACAAGATATCATGATATCCCAGAGCTACAGCAGTAAGAAGATGCAGTGGCAGGAAATTTCCATTGAATTAAATTATTTTCCTTCTTCTTTTTTATTTATGTATTTAAATTGTCATTCTAGCATATTTTTCTTCTTTTTTAAAAATTTTTCTAGTCTTCCATAGCTCCCTGTTGCAGTTATGGTACTTACCATTTTATGGGACATTTACTTCATTGAATGCCCAAGTCTCCACCGTGATTGTTTGTTCTTCCAGGACAGAGCACAATAGCTTATTTATTTTGGCTCTCAATTATCTAGCATAGGGGTTGGTAAACTATGGCTTCTGGGCCAAATTTGGCTTGCTGCCTATTTTTATATGGCCTATGAGCTAGGAATGGTTTTCACATCCTTAAATGCTTGAAAGAAATCAAAAGAGTAATAATTTATGATACATGACAATGAAAATTATATATGAAATATAAATTTCATGGGTATCACCAGCGGAGCCTGCAGAATAGCAAAAATTGCTGCCTGTTCCTTCCTCTGGAAGCTTTGTCCCGGGGGTCACCCGCCAGATGCCAGTGAGAGGTCTCCTGTATGAGGTGTCTGTCGGCCCCTAATAGGAGGTTTCTCCCAGTCAGGAAAAACCGGGGTCAGGGACCCACTTGAGGAGGCAGCCTGTCCCTTATCAGAGCTTAGGATAGGAGGCAATTAGAGTTAGATTATGTCATGTGGGTGGAGGCTTCCTGATGGGATTATTGGCCTTATAATAAAACGAACAGATATCTCCCCACCACTCAACTTTCCCCCAATCCAAGTGTAAGCGCCAAGCAAAGACCATGAGTCTTAGTCAGTTCAGACTGCTATAATAAAGTGCCATAGACTGGGTGGTTTATGAACAATAGAAATTTATTTCTATAATTTTAGAAGCTGGAAGTCTGAGATCAGGGTACCAGCATAGTATGGTTCTAGTGATGCCTCACAGGTTAAAGACTGCCAGTTTCTTACACCTCACATGGTGGAAAGGAGGCAAGTCTGTAATCCCAGCACTTTGGGAGGCCAAGGCAGGAGGATTGCTTGAGGCCAGGAGTTGCAGACCAGCCTGGGCAACACAGCAAGATTCTGCCTCCACAAAAATTAAAAATAAAATAAATAAAAGGGCACTAATCCCATTCATGAGAACTCTACCCTCATGACCTAATCACCTCCAAAACATCCCACCTTCTATTTTGGGGGTTATAATTCCAACATATAAACTTTGAGGGGGCATAAACATTTACCCCATAACACCATCATGTGAGGATGTAGTGAGAAGGTACCATCTGCAAGTCAGGAGAGCGCCCATCAGAAACCAAATCAGGTAGCACCTTGACCCAGAACTTTCCAGATTCCAGGCCTGTGAGAATAAATTTCTATTGTTTAAGTTACCCAGTCTATTTTTTTTTTTTTAATAGTAGCCCAAAGTAACTAAGACACTGGGTAATTTTTTTCTTGGTCTTTTAAAAATGGAAGGCCACGAGCCATAGGAGGCCTTTAGGGTATCAATGTTAAGCCCTCTTGGGAAAGATGAAGCTCTGTTCTCCAGTACAGGGGTGATAATAATCTCTTTTTATGTTTGAAAGGCTGAGAACAGAGACTGCAGGATCTTGAAGGAAGAGCACAAAAGGGAAAGAAAGGGGTTCAGGTTCTGTAAGACAGCAGGCTGGGCTCCTGGCTGAGGAATGCATGTAAGGACAGCTGTGAAGGAACTTTCTGGAAGTTTCTAGAACACTAGCCACATGGGGCTCAGGCAGCAATGATGGTCTTGTGAAAGGAAAATAAACTTTGGATCCCCAAAATCACTAAGCTAAAGGAAAAAGTCAAGCTGGGAACTGCTTAGGGCAAACCTGCCTCCCATTCTATTCAAACTCACCCCTCTGTTCACTGAGATGAATGCACATCTGATTGCCTCCCATTTGTCTCCCATCTACCTGTGATGTGGAAACCCCCTCCCGCTTCGAGTTGTCCTACCTTTCTGGACCAAACCAATGTTCATATTACATGTTAATTGATGTCTCATGTTTCCCTAAAATATAAAACCAAGCTGTGCTCTGACCGCCTTGGGCACATGTCATCAGGACCTCCTGAGGCTGTGTCACAGGCCTGTATCCTCAGCCGTGGCAAAATAAAATTTCTAAAATAACTGAGACTTGTCTCAGATATTTGGGGTTCACATTTCAGCAACCATGAAGGGATTCTGAGTGCAGGTGCCCCTGACCTTTGACAAATCTATCTGGAGATTTGGTACCAGCATGAGCTAACTTTATGGCTCAAACGAATAGGACAATTTGTTGAGGTCTGGGAGTATCCCCTTCAGAGAATCCCTGATCTCCCCAAATGTAGTTGAGATCTAAAGTTGATTTTGCTGTACAACTTCCTTTTTCTTTAGAGTTTTACTTGCTTCCAACAAGCAAGACGAGATTTCCTGCTTCCATGACGATGGAAGGCAGGTAACTCCTTTCTGGAGTTTGAGCTCGCTCCCATCAGGGGAGATGAATTTGAGTGTTTTTTCCTGCTTCTAGGATGGCAGAGAACAGTCTTCAGCCTGAGACCCATTTGAAGGTAAGTTAAGAACCAGCTGGTCTTAATTTCTCCTTACCATTAGAGCACTCAATGTAATATTGTTGGAGTTTTTTGTTGTTGTTGTTTGTTCTGTTCTTTCTCCCATCTGATTTGACCAACTCGACCTGACTTGGTCAAATCTGAGTGAGAATTCCAAATTATGGGTAACAAAGCATCTCTAATTTGGATAGCTGCAAAAGAGGAAAAAGCAAAGAAACAAAAAAACATGTGCTTGGTTTCTGTGTTTGCTTCCTGTCTTAAAAAAAACCACAAATGTTCTTTTATTTACTTTTCTTCCACCTCATACTTTCTTCCCCCTTTGCCATCTGTAGTACCAAAAAATCTAGAGAAAGCTTCAAATGACTTGAACCGCCCCCCCCTTTTTTTTTTTTGAGACAGAGTCTCACTCTGTCCCCTAGGCTGGAGTGCAGTGGCATGATCTTGGCTCACTGCAAGCTCTGCCTCCTGGGTTCACATCACTCTCCTACCTCAGCCTCCTGAGTAGCTGGGACTACAGGCGCCGGCCACCAAGCCCGGCTACTTTTTTATATTTTTAGTAGAGATGGGGTTTCACCATGTTAGCCAGGATGGTCTCGATCTCCTGACCTCGTGATCTGCCCGTCTTGGCCTCCCAAAGTCCTGGAATTACAGGTGTGAGGCACTGTGCCCGGCTGAACCCCTTTAAAGAGTTCAGAACGAAGGTGTCACTCGCCCCTCTGCGGGTGTTCTATTTTCTTTGTTGAGTTTCAAGAGCCATAAGCAGCTCTGTTTTCCTCTATTGCATGACCTGACCCCTTTGGCTTTGGGGGTACCAGAGATGACCTTGTACTGTGACAGGATTTGATATTGTGTGTATAATGGCAGACAAGAGCTACAAAGCTAGGGGTGGCTGAGCACAGTTTACAGAAAGTGGTCTTGGCTGTTGTTTATTTTCTCCTAGGAAGTTGTTTTTAAGGATCCTAATTCTAGTTCAGAGATGCATTCTAAAGGATCTTCTCTATTGTCTTTTCTCCCAAAATTAATCTTGATTTACCTTGTCTGTGCGCATTTGCTTGAGGAACTGAACTGTTGTTTTCATAGATAAATGAGAGACTGAGCTTTCTCAGCTCCAAAGAAAAAGGGCATTTTGCTCCTCCAAGACAAAAGGCACCCCTGGGTGACTGAGGACCTGGTGGGAGTGTCTGGGGGTTTGACTCCCAATAATGTGCAGTGGCCCAACAGGAAAATCCTGAAAATTAAAAAAAAGGGCTCATTCAGTGTCAGGCCTCTGAGCCCAAGCTAAGCCATCATATCCCCTGTGACCTGCACGTACACATCCAGATGGCCGGCTCCTGCCTTAACTAATGACATTCCACCACAAAAGAAATGAAAATGGCCTGTTCCTGCCTTAACTGATGACATTATCTTGTGAAATTCCTTCTCCTGGCTCATCCTGGCTCAAAAGCTCCCCTACTGAGCACCTTGTGACCCCCACCCCTGCCTGCCAGAGAACAACCCCCTTTGATTGTAATTTTCCTTTACCTACCCAAATCTTATAAAATGGCCCCACCCCTATCTCCCTTTGCTGACTCTCTTTTCGGACTTAGCCCGCCTGCACCCAGGTGATTAAAAGCTTTATTGCTTACACAAAGCCTGTTTGGTGGTCTCTTCACATCGACGCACATGAAATTTGGTGCCGTGACTCGGATTGGGGGACCTCCCTTCAGAGATCAATCCCCTGTCCTCCTGCTCTTTGCTCCGTGAAAAAGATCCACCTACGACCTCGGGTCCTCAGACCCACCAGCCCAAGGAACATCTCACCAATTTTAAATTGAGTAAGCGGCCTCTTCTTACTCTCTTCTCCAACCTCTCTCACTATCCCTCAGCCACTTTCTCCTTTCAATCTTGGCGCCACCCTTCAATCTCTTCCTTCTCTTAATTTCAATTCCTTTCATTTTCTGGTAGAGACAAAGGAGACACATTTTATCTGTGGACCCAAAACTCCGGTGCCACTCACGGACTCCGGAAGGCAGCCTTCCCTTGGTGTTTAATCATTGCAGGGATGCCTCTCTGATTATTCACCCACGTTTCAGAGGTGTCTGACCATGCAGGGACGCCTGCCTTGGTCCTTCACCCTTAGTGGCAAGTCCCGCTTTTCTGCGGGAGGGGCAGGAACCCTGACCCCTTCTCTCCCTGTCTCTACCCCTTTTCTGCTTTTCTGGGGGGCAAGAACCCCCTGATCCCTTATTTCCACACCCTGACCCCTTATCTCTGTGCCCCGATCCCTTATTTCCATGCCCCGACCCCTTATCTCTGTGCCCCGATCCCTTATTTCCACATCCACTCCCCGATCCCTTATTTCTGTGCCCTGACCTCTTATCTCTGCACCCCAACCCCTTATTTCTGCACCCTGACCCCTTTCCCACTTTTCTGGAGGGTAAGAACCCCCGAACCCCTTCCCTCCGTGTCTCTACTCTCCCTTTTCTTTAAACTTGCCTCCTTCACTATAGGCAACCTTCCACCCTCCATTCCTCCTTCTTCTCCCTTAGCCTGTGTTCTTAAGAATTTAAAACCTCTTCAACTCTCAACTGACCTAAAACCTAAATGCCTTATTTTCTTCTGCAACACCGCTTGACCCCAATACAAACTCGACAGTGGTTCCAAATAGCCAGAAAATGGCACTTTCATTTTTTCCATCCTACAAGATCTGAATAATTCTTGTCGTAAAATGGGCAAATGGTCTGAGATGCCTGACGTCCAGGCATTCTTTTAGACATCAGTCCCTTCCTAGTCTCAGTTCCCAATGCAACTCGTCCCAAATCTTCCTTCTTTCCCTCCTGCCTGTCCCATCAATCCCAACCCCAAGCATCGCTGAGTCTTTCGAATCTTCCTTTTCTACAGACCCATCTGACCTCTCCCCTCCCAATTCTTCCTCAGCCTCCCCTCCTCCACCCTATAATCCTTTTATCACCTCCCCTCTTCACACCCGGTCTAGCTTACAGTTTCTTTCCTCGACTAGCTCTCCTTCATCTGCCCAGCAATTTCCTCTTAGAAAGGTGGCTGGAGATAAAGGCATAGTCAAGGTTAATGCTCCTTTTTCTTTATTTGACCTCTCCCAGATCAGTTAGCGTTTAGGCTCTTTTTCATCAAACATGAAAAACCCAGCCCAGTTCATGGCTCATTTGGCAGCAACCCTGAGATGCTTTACAGCCCTAGACCCTAAAAGGTCAAAAGGCCGTCTTATTCTCAATATACATTTTATTACCCAATCCACTCCCGACTTTAAATAAAGCTCCAAAAATTAAATTCCAGCCCTCAAACCCCACAACAGGACTTAATTAACCTCGCCTTCAAGGTGTACAATAATAGAAAAAAGTTGCAATTCCTTGGCTCCACTATGAGACAAACCCCAGCCACATCTCCAGCACACAAGAACTTCCAAACGCCTGAACCGCAGCAGCCAGGTGTTCCTCCAGAACCTCCTCCCCCAGGAGCTTGCTACAAGTGCTGGAAATCTGGCCACCGGGCCAAGGAATTGCAGCCCAGGATTCCTCCTAAGCTGCATCCCATCTGTGTGGGACCCCACTGAAAATCTGACTGTTCAACTCACCTGGCAGCCACTCCAAGAGCCCCTGGAACTCTGGCCCAAGGCTCTCTGACTAACTCCTACCCAGATCTTCTCAGCTTAACAGCTGAAGACTGACACTGCCTGATCGCCTCGGAAGCCCCCTAAACCATCATGGATGCCGAGCTTCAGGTAACTCTCACAGTGGAAGGTAAGCCCGTCCCCTTCTTAATCAATACGAAAGCTACCCACTCCACATTACCTTCTTTTCAAGGGCCTGTTTCCCTTGCCTCCATAACCGTTGTGGGTATTGACGGCCAGGCTTCTAAACCTCTTAAAACTCCCCAACTCTGGTGCCAACTTAGACAATACTCTTTTAAGCACTCCTTTTTAGTTATCCCCACCTGCCCAGTTCCTTTATTAGGCTGAGACACTTTAACTAAATTATCTGCTTCCCTGATTATTCCTGGGCTACAGCCACACCTCATTGCCACCTTTTCCCCCATTCAAAGCCTCCTTCATATCCTCCCCTTGTATCTCCCCACCTTAACCCACAAGTATAAGACACCTCTACTCCCTCCTTAGCGACCGATCATGCACCCCTTACCATCCCATTAAAACCTAATCACGCTTACCTCGCTCAATGCCAATATCCCATCCCACAGCACACTTTAAAAGGATTAAAGTCTGTTATCACTCACCTGTTACAGCATGGCCTTTTAAAGCCTATAAACTCTCCTTACAATTCCCCCATTTTACCTGTCTTAAAACCAGACAAGACTTACAGGTTAGTTCAGGATCTGCACCTTATCAACCAAATTGTTTTGCCTATCCACCCTGTGGTGCCAAACCCATATACTCTCCTATCCTCAATACCTCCCTCTACAACCCATTCTTCTGTTCTGGATCTCAAACATTGCTTTCTTTACCATTCCTTTGCACCCTTCATCCCAGCTTCTCTTCGCTTTCACTTGGACTGACCCTGACACTCATCAGGCTCAGCAAATTACCTGGGCTGTACTGCCGCAAGGCTTCACAGACAGCCCCCATTACTTCAGTCAAGCCCAAATTTCATCCTCATCTGTTACCTATCTCGGCATAATTCTCATAAAAACACACGTGCTGTCCCTGCCGATTGTGTCCGACTAATCTCCCAAACCTCAATCCCTTACAAAACAACAACTCCTTTCCTTCCCAGGCATGGTTAGTGGAGTCAGAATTCTTACACAAGAGCCGGGACTGCACCCTGTAGCCTTTCTGTCCAAACAACTTGACCTTACTGTTTTAGCCTAGCCCTCATGTCTGTGTGCAGTGGTTGCCACTGCTTTAATACTTTTAGAGGCCCTAAAAATCACAAACTATGCTCAACTCACTCTCTACATTTCTCATAACTTCCAAAATCTATTTTCTTCCTCATACCTGATATATATACTTTCTGCCTGCCCGCCCCCACCCCCTTCAGCTATACTCACTCTTTGTTGAGTCTCCCACAATTACCATTGTTCCTGGCACAAAATTCAATCTGGCCTCCCACATTATTCTGGATACCACACCTGACCCTCATGACTATATCTCTGTGATCCACCTGACATTCACCCCATTTCCCCATATTTTCTTCTTTCCTGTTCCTCACCCTGATCACATTTAGTTTATTGATGGCAGTTCTGCCAGGCCTAATCACCACTCACCAGCAAAGGCAGGCTATGCTATAGTATCTTCCACATCTATCATTGAGGCTACCGCTCTGCCCCCCTCCACTACTTCTCAGCAAGCCGTATTAGTTGCCTTAACTCAAGCCCTCACTCTTGCAAAAGGACTACGCATCAATATTTATAGTGACTCTAAATATGCCTTTCATATTCTGCATCACCATGCGGTCATATGGGCTGCAAGAGGTTTCTTCACTACGCAATGGTCCTCCATTATTAATGCCTCTTTAATAAAAACTCTGCTCAAGGCCGCTTTACTTCCAAAGGAAGCTGGAGTCATTCACTGCAAAGGCCATCAAAAGGCGTCAGATCCCATTGTTCTAGACAATGCTTATACTGATAAGGTGGCTAGACAAGCAGCTAGCTTTCCAACTTCTGTATCTCACGCCAGTTTTTCTCCTTCACATCAGTCACTCCCACCTACTTCCCCGCTGAAACTTCCACCTATCAATCTCTTCCCACACAAGGCAAATGGTTCTTAGACCAAGGAAAATATCTCCTTCCAGCCTCACAGGCCCATTCTATTCTGTCATCACTTCACCTCTTCCATGTAGGTTACAAGCCACTAGCCCGTCTCTTAGAACCTCTCATTTCCTTTTCATCCTGGAAATCTATCCTCAAGGAAATCACTTCTCAGTATTCCATTTGCTATTGTACTACCCCTCAGGGATTGTTCAGGCCTCCTCCCTTTCTTACACATCAAGCTCGGGGATTTGCCGCTGCCCAGGACTGGCAAATTGACTTTACTCACATGCCCCGAGTCAGAAAACTAAAATATCTCTTAGTCTGGGTAGACACTTTCATTGGATGGGTAGAGGCCTTTCCTACAGGGTCTGAGAAGGCCACCACAGTCATTTCTTCCCTTCTGTCAGACATAATTCCTCAGTTTAGTCTTCCCACCTCTATACAGTCTGATAGCAGACCGGCCTTTATTACTCAAATCAGCCAAGCATTTTTCCAGGCTCTTGGTATTCAGTGAAACCTTTATATCCCTTACGGTCCTCAGTCTTCAGGAAAGGTAGAATGGACTAATGGTCTTTTAAAAACACACCTCACCAAGCTCAGCCACCAACTTAAAAAGGACTGGACAATACTTTTACCACTTTCCCTTCTCAGAATTCTTGCCTGTCCTTGGAATGCTACAGGGTACAGCGCATTTGAGCTCCTGTATGGACGCTCCTTTTTATTAAGCCCCAGTCTCATTCCAGACACCAGACCAACTTGGACTGTGCCCCAAAAATCTTGTCATCCTATCTTCTGTCTAGTCGTACTCCTATTCACCATTCTCAACTACTCATACATGCCCTGCTCTTGTTTACACTGCCAGTTTACACTGTTTCTCCAAGCCACCACAGCTGATATCTCCTGGTGCTGTCCCCAAACTGCCACTCTTAACTCTTAAAGTAAATAAATAATCTTTGCTGGCAGGACTATGCTGAATCTCCTTAGGCACTCTCTAATTAGATGTCCTGGGTCCTCCCAATTCTTAGACCTTTAGTACCTGTTTTTCTCCTTCTCTTATTCCATTTAGTTTTTCAATTCATACAAAACCATATCCAGGCCATCACCAATAATTCTAAATGACAAATGTTTCTTCTAACAACCCCATAATATCACCCCTTACCACAAAATCTTCCTTCAGCTTAATCTCTCCCACTCTACATTCCCACACCACCCGTAATCCCCCTCGAAGCAGCCCTGAGAAACATCGCCCATTCTCTCTCCATAACATCCCTCAAAATTTTCGCCGCCCCAACACTTTACCACTATTTCATTTTATTTTTCTTGTTAATATAAGAAGACAGGAATGTCAGGCCTCTGAGCCCAAGCTAAGCCATCATATCCCCTGTGACCTGCACGTACACATCCAGATGGCTGGTTCCTGCCTTAACTGATGACTTTCCACCACAAAAGAAATGAAAATGGCCTGTTCCTGCCTTAACTGATGACATTGTCTTGTGAAATTCCTTCTCCTGGCTCATCCTGGCTCAAAAGCTCCCCTACTGAGCGCCTTGTGACCCCCATCCCTGCCTGCCAGAGAACAACCCCCCTTTGACTGTAATTTTCCTTTACCTACCCAAATCTTATAAAACGGCCCCACCTCTATCTCCCTTCACTGACTCTCTTTTCGGACTTAGCCCGCCTATACCCAGGTGATTAAAAGCTTTATTGCTCACGCAAAGCCTGTTTGGTGGTCTCTTCACACGGACGCACATGAAATCCAGGAAATGCATATAAGGGCTGATCACTCAGCGTTTTGATCCCTCTCAGAGGTTATAGACCCCTGGAGAGAGAAACTGAGACATGTAAGAGAGTGGAAACAACTCAGTGGTGACATGCTGAGGAGTCCTGCCCAAAAGCAGCACCTATCAATCCACCACACTTAAACCCTAGGCCACAGCTCAGTTCCTCCTTTAAAAAAAAAAAAAGTGGGAAACAACCTAAGCATAAGGAAAAAAAAAAAAAAGGAGAATGACCCTCTTTCAAGGACTCTGTAAGTTTTATGGCACCTCTACTTGCCAGAGTTTAATGTAAAATAGAAGCAATATGGTCTTTGTGCACATTTATATTAAGGAAAAAGAGCCCTAAGGTCAACCTGCAGACTGTGGAGTTCCTAAGTTCCCTTTTTCTCTAGTTTCTTTTCCGTCTGTTTCAAATCAGCTGTTATTTTTCTACTAAGATAAAAACCACTGTTTGGGTCCAGCAGGGTCTTTTTTTGCAAGCCAGTGAATTTATATTTATCTCATGCCTAAAGTTCTGAAATAAAAACTATAGGATCTTTCTCTATCTGTGCGTGTGTGTGTGTGTGTGTGTGTGTGTGTGTGTGTATGTTTAAAAGGCCTTTATAATTTCTATAATTTTATGTTTAATTGGCAATTAAATTCACTTTAATTTCCCTCCAGCACAACAGACTTTTTCTTTCTGTACCTTATGATGTAAATTTTGCTATTTGATTTTCACCTGAGTTGTTGCCTTTAATATGCAAGTTTAGGTTATTTAGCTGACAACTGCCTAGGGTAATGAAGCATGTTATCAAGAATTTGAAAGTCTAAGGAAAAACAAGAAGGTCTTTATGAATCCATAAGATGTACTTCTATCAACATACCTAATACATCTATGTATTTATGTGTTCTGTACACAATATTTCACTACTGAAAATATATAAAAGAGCTCTAATTCATTGGCTTAAGAAAATAAAAGTGCTTGAATCAAATACCTCATCAGGGAAAAAGAAGACTAGTCAAATGCTTTTTCTAGTTTACATAACAAGTAAAATATTGAATAAATAAGCTAGCTTTAAATTATTGGTAAAGTAATATTAGAAATGTCTTAAGAATTGCCAGGATACATTTTTGTTTGCATTTATTGATCAAGCAATTTTATATTTATCGCTGCCAAATACTATAAGGTGTTAAAATTTGGCATGTTACAAAACTATAAACCCAGTCCAAAACAGAATGATCCTTGCTTATGTAATTTTAAATAAATAAGACATTAATAATGGTTTAATGAAAATAGCTACATCTTGAATTTAGTAAGATTACCACAATTTCTAACCTTTTGGCTTTAGGCAGTCTAGTCCACAGGGAAATAAGGTTTGTTTTGGGAAAGAACTGTTACAATTTTTGTTTCAAATCTAAACTATAAACTAAGTTTCTCTCTACCTGATTTCTCCAAAATTTGGAAACTATTTGTGAGAATTCTTCACTTAGGGCAATACAGTTATTAAGAATAAGAATCTGTTAATAAGAATCTGTTTTCATTTGCAACAGTACACAATAGGACAAGCTGGTTATTTCCAAGACTTTGACTGGACTGGTGTGCTTTCCTTTAAGGAATGAAACTTGACTGATGGAACCAATAAAGCCCCTTTGGGAAAACTGGCCTCATATCTTGTCTACACAGTCCCAGTACAGGGTTCCTGACCTGTGATAAGTAAAGAATGTAACTTTCTGACAGGCCCAAGAGCCCCCAAGTTTATCTTGGCACCTCAAGATAAGAGGAATTCACCCAACTCACAGGTATTTGATGGTACAAACCCATGGCTCAGCTCAGCTTTTAAAAAGTCCTATCTGAGATTCCTTCTATGGAACAAAGTTCCATCAAAGCCAATTTTTAAAAGCCTATGTAATAAAAATAATTATTCTTGCTGCACTGTAGACAAATAATTAGGCCAGGTATAATAAAGCAAATTAGTCCTACCATGATTTGTCTTGAGTGAAAATGGGAAATTAGAGAGAGAAAAATTATGTTTCAAAAACTATAGTACACCTGTTGTTAGATTCTAGTCTTGCCTAATGTTTTTCAATTTTTATTATTTTATACAGTTGGGACCAAATTCTAATTTTTCTTGACTATAAGTCTTTAAAATCATGTTTTCAATTTTTTCCTTCTTTTTCTCTCTCAATTTTCCTAATTTGGAGTCACTGAAAAGTAACCTGTGCTTTCTTAAAGCTCTGTGAACTGAAGCTGGACAACTTAAACTTCAGAAGAAAATAACAGCAACCTATTTACATACATAATTCCCTTTCATACTTGCCTACTGATGTGTGGATTTCAGTGTAATGTGGCCTATATCAATTTTCCAGGGTGGTTCTTCTGTTTGTTGTTTTTCTCCCTTTCTCCCCATATTTTCTCTTCATAGGACATGAGACAGCCTGCTAAAAATGATCTTTCCTAGTAACTTGGGACCTACTTGTCTAGGAGTACACTATCCTAGCCATGAAAAGTCAGACAAAACCTGAGATCAGAGACTCATCTTCTTCTAAAATGTTTTCTCCAAATATTTTTAAAAAGAAAAAGGGGGGAAATATGAAAGGACAATAAATCTCGGGGCCCCCAAATCACCAAGCTACAGGGAAAAGTCTTGCTGGGAACTGTTTAAGGCAAACCTGCTTCCCATTCTATTCAAAGTCACCCCTCTGTGCATTCAGATAAATACATATCTGATTGCCTCTTTTGCAGAGGCTAATCAGAAACTCAAAAGAATGCAATCATTTGTCTCTTATCTACCTATGACCTGGAAGCCCCCCTCTCCACTTCGAGTTGTCCTGCCTTTCTGGGCTCAACCAATGTTCATATTACATATGTTGATTGATGTCTCATGTCTCCCTAAAATGTATAAAACCCAGCTGTTCTCTGACCTCCTTGGGCACACCTCCTGAGGCTGTGTCACAGCGGTGTGTCCTCAACCTTGGCAAAATAAACTTTCTAAAATAACTGAGCATGTCTCAGATATTCAGGGCTCACAGTCTCATCCAAAGAGGCTGCCACCTGGTCATCACATTTTATTTTAGAAATGTTACCATTAAGTCCCCAAATTCCCTGTGAGGTATAAGTTTGCTGCTTTCTGAATCTCAGAGGGACAGCTAATTTCTTCACTGCAGTCTCCTGCTCTCTATGTAACTCGGAGACAGGTGGATTCCAGGTGTGTTCCCTAGGACACTGATGCTGCGTACATGAGGTTTATGAGGGAGTGCTCTGAAGGTTACCACCTGTGGATGGAAGGAAAGGAAGTAGGCTTGGGCAGAAGGAAAAGTTGTGCTGTGATGTTGTGTTAAAGAAGGTTTCAGCTGATCCCACGAGGACCTGTGAACTGGGATAGTCCTTCATTAATGTCCTGAACTAGGGAGAGGGGTCAGATCTTTATATCCCTGCATCAGACTGCCCTAGGAAAGGTGTATGATATTGGGCAAGATGTTGGGCAAGATTTTACTTCAGCCAGGTAATTCCACAGTTGGCCGAGAGCTGAGGACTGTCCACTGGGAGAGGCCCCAGAAGCTGGCAGGATAAGTCCTTTGGTCCTGATGTTTTCCTGGCAGATATATCACAGTGTCCATAGGAGACTGACTAGGGCATGCTAGTGTCTCCTGAGAAATGGGGTGGATACACACTTCTATTACATTGTAATGTAAAAGAAGTAAGACCTAAGCTAGGTTGAGAAAAGGAACCTGGAAAGGTAACTCCCTCAATGTTCTTAGGCCAAAGATGTTTTTCCCATTATGGACCCACTGGTCAGGTGCCATACTGAAACTGGTTTTCTGTGTACTGACATTCTGCTTTTAAAAGGAATAGAATTCAAGTGAAGGAGATGAGAGTACTACACAAAGCTGTAACTATTACCATTTTAGATTTGGAAATCAGTCAATTCTTTGAGTGACTTAATTATTTTCCTTTATTTCTACATTATTCCACATTCCTATGTGTATGTGTGTGTGTCTCTGCATGTGTGTGTATGTGTATACATCAGGGTCTAGAGGAGCAGCCCTAGGTTTGACTCAGCTGCGCTGCCTGGGTCTCGTGCCTCCTGGGTGTGCTCAGTTGGGAAAGAGCAGGATGTGAATTGCTATACTGCACTTCCTAATTCTCCAACTGTCTTTTCTATTGGTACAATTGTGTGTCAATTTTCTAAAATATGGAAGCATTTACAAGAAAAGGGAAAAAAGGAAAACAAGTTTAAATGAGGAAACAGAGATATAATGATTTCTACTTCCTTTACTGAACTGTTAGACCAGCTGGTGCTTTTTGGCCAAATGATAAGTGATTTATTTCCCAATCAAACAGGGTATTGTACGTGTCATTCAGAAATGTGTTCCTGCTCATTCAGAGCTCTGAAAAAGAGTTGACAAACATCAGAGGAGAATTGTGGCTAACGCAGAAATAATAGGAAGAAAAAAATCAATGTAGAGATGTAATTGAAGGTAAGATGTAATTGAAAGTGGTGGAGGTAATTGAATGGTAATATTGTGAGCAGAGAGCAAGCAGGATCAAGCAAGTGCAAGATTAGGCAATTCAAAGATGTTCATCTTTCTCCTTTCTGAGATAACACAGGCCCCTGAGATTATGGTTAAGGGACATTATCAAACATGCTCATTCAAATAGAAATTCCTCTATAGCTTTTTTTTTATCTTTGTCTCTTTTTTCCTTACAAAGAATACCTGTGAGCTGGATCGAGTTCAAGAATGTGACTTTGCAGCTGATATAACTGGACTACGGCATGTTTGGTCCTGTCCTTGTGACTATCTTAGCAATGGAATTCAATTGCTCCAGGTCAGCCCACTCAATCAAGGCATATCTGACCAGAAAAATGACCAAAAATACTGAAGCAACCAGGTACATTCCCATCCCTCCGTTTTCATTTTTTGGAAGCAAATTCCACTAAAAAGCACTATTTATTTTCCTTTACTCAGTGGGAGATATTTAAAAAATGCATTTTTATTGGGAAAGTGAGTGCTATTCATGGGCATTTTTTCAAACCAAAATAACTCCCCTTGAGAAATACTTACTCCTCCAGCATTATCTCACGGGGTTGTTGATAGAGTTTGCCTTTCAATTCCAGTGAAATCAATATTGCATTATGGCTGGAGTCAGGAGACCTGGATTGTGCGACCTTGGGCAAGTCACTTAATCTCTCTGCAACCATCTATGTGAAAAAAACAATGAAAATAATTCTAGCCACTTCAAGAAGGGAGAGTAAGATTAATCATAGCAGATTTTCTAGACAATGGTCTCTGTGGCTGTTTCTTACACTCCCTGTTTTCTTGTGTGTGCTTTTTAATTTTTGATTCTCTTTTGAATCTAAATTCAGCTGGCCACTTATTGACACAATGACAAAGCTAATTCCCAATGCCGATGGTGATGCCTCTGCTCAGCTGAATTTAATATCTCTGGACAAAGCCCTTGAAATGCTGTATCCCCTTTGTGAGGGGAAGAGGAGGAAGGCAATGGAGAACTCCATTTGGTAAAGAATTCTTGCATATACATTGCTCTCTTCACTCTGAGTGATTTTGTGACTTCTTACTCTCAGGCATCCTGTTTCCTCAACCTCACTGTATCTGGCTTCTGCTTTTTACATCCACTGATCAACAAGCTTATGTAAGGGATGACTTAGGTTGGTCTTGCTCTTCCAGCCTGGTTCTCAGGATGATCCCCAGAGTATACCTCAAGTGCTTGCCCCACTTCTTCACAAGCTGTTACTATAGGTGATAAACCAATACTTATTGATTCATTGAATGACAACCCTGTGACCTCACCAACTTTTCCAGCTGCCATTCCCTCTTCTTCTTTTGTTATCAGACTTATTAAGAGAACAGTCCATTATTCCTTACCCACAACTAGCCAGTGACTACCTCATTGCTTTATTAAAATTTCCCCATTGTTTCTCTCTATTCTGGGACTGCTTCATTCCAGAAATGGATCATCTAAAGTGGGGTTAGTTTTCTGGTTAAGTTCATTCTGTTGTGTTTCTAATTTAGCTTGCCCGTTTTCTTAGCTTCAACTACCACCTGTATGTGGACGAATCTCATATCCACAAGGTGGTCATTCCAGCCCAGAATTTGCTTTACAATATCCCTCCCTAGCATTTGTCAATCTAAGAGCACATACTGAAGGCCGATTTGAGACCACTATGTGAGTAATCTGGAATACCAAACTAAAGAGTTTGGATTTTATCTTACAGTGGAAGTTAGAGATATGTTTTCAAATAATCTAGAGGAATACATTGTTTTCACTCAACAGAGCAGAGGGTGGGTTGGAGGTCAGAAGGCTGGGGTTTCCCAGCCCAGTGCAGTCACCATGATGTCACTAAAACTCAGATTTTAATTGACACCTAATGAACAGGTATTTTCTACTACGTTTCCAGTTGATTCATTTCCCAAGTCTCTGGAAAAATGCACATGAGATTCAAAGCATGAATTGGCCAGCGGTTGTTTTTTTTCAATCCAGCTTTATCAGCCCTCAGTTCATGAATATTCACTACTATTCTTAATTTTCAGTGCTACTTCAAGTATTTATATTTTCCATATCCTCAGAGATATTTCATTTGGAAGTTTAGAGGAGCTACATTAGGCACAGCCAAATAGCTGCTATTTTAAAATGGAAATCCCTTCTTGTTGATGTTTTGAGACCTCACTGCAAACAGATGCTCAGAAGAAAAATATGGACTATATGGTGAATTAAGAAATCCTGAAAATGGTCACTGTTGTGTTACACACAAGCAGTAATTGTATACCTCACAGCAGCCACACTAAATTCTTTTGTTTCCTTGACCACGAGTTCTTTTCCTCCTCTGGCCTACACACAGGCTGCTCTCTCTGCGTGAACTCCCAACCCCTATCCTTACACAAGCTTCCATCTGCCTCCATCCTAGACTCTATTTGATCCTCCATGACTCGGTTTAAATGTCACTTCCTCAGAGAGGCATTCCCAAACCTCCTTACACTTATTTGATTGGATTCCTCTGCTATTCTTTCTTCTAATAACACATAACTTCCTTCAGGATGCTTATCACAATCTGAAATTATGTATCAGTGTGACCATTTGTATAATATCTATTATCCACTTCAACTTCAACCCCAGCTGCATAGAGTGTAAGCTCTAAAATGGCTGAAGTGATGTCTGTTTCATGTGAAACTGTATATCAAAAGTTTAGTGTAGCTTCTTGCACATGATAGGAGATAGGAAATATAGATGTGTTGTTAACTGATTTTTGAATACATAGGAATAAAAATGAAGATAAGTGTGTAAAACTTTGTATGAAGCTTCCTATCCTTGTATAGCTTCCCTTCTTGTGAACGTTATTTTTGAAATAATGGTCACTCCATGAGGTAGATGACACCATAAAGCTTGAGGTCTTTAAGGACTGAATCAATTTCAACAGTCTTTTGATCATTTCTCCAGAAAGAATTGCTGCTGACAAAGCAAATCACCCAAAAAAAGAAAACTCTCAGAGCAATTTAAAGATAGGGGTTCATCTATATTGCTTAGAAATAATTTCAGAAAATCTGTAGTGAAAACAAATTCCAAAGATGACTGAGATGGTTGTTATTCAATGAACACATTTTAAATCAAACACATGTCAGACCCCCATGGCATTTCCTGATGGTGCCTCATTCATGTGAGAATTTAAATTAAAATACATTAGAGATGTTTAGCCACTTTATCATATTACAATGCACATTATTCCATGTAGTAGCTTTGATTCTAAAATGCATGATTTTTTTTTTGTTTTAATGCATAGAGTTCTGTTGGATATGCTCTGGAACAGTTTCCTATTTAAAGTAATCCTATTGGCAAGACCTTCTAAGTAAGGAACCTTTTATAATATGAATAATTACCCTACATTTATCTTGTTTGTAATTATTTGGCTATTGGATTTATTTTTAAAGGGTGCATGCACAGGAGACAGTCACATCTCAAGGCAAACAACCCCCTAAGAAACTTGCTAATTCAGCTCATATCTCAGACAGCCGTCATTTTATTTTGTGTCTTTATAAGCAGGAAGGAGAAAGAACACAGTCTGGAAGCTATGAAGGTTTCACTTTTGTTTTCCTTAAAAAATGAAACAGCAAATGTAAAGTCTCTAGTCTGGATTACTTAAAACTACATAATCAAGAAGGAAAAATTATTGGGCTGTGGAATAAGGCTCCAAGGCTTGAAAGTCCCCAAGTAGAGGTAGTAGTTACTAAGCCGTTGCCTTAATTACAGACAATGTGGTCTGGAACACCTGACTGAGGTGGATCCAGCTCCTCTATTTATGAGCCCTGTATGCATGTATAAAGCAGAAAGTGCAATAATCTCATGGTTTTATATACATGAATGAGATATTTCATAGAAAACTCTGAGCATAGTACCTGGCATATAAGAAGCACTCAAAAAACAGTGGCTATATGGATAATACATGTCTATAAACACAAATCTAAATCACGTCATCTTCACAGATGTTTCTTTGTTTAATGAATGATTTAAACCCCTTGGAAAAAAGAAGCAATCAATGGGAATAAATAATTTACAATAGCTATACAATTGTCTCTATAATTACAACTTAGACATTTTAAACAAGAATGAATAAATAGTTGGATGTCTGTGTCTGTGAGAGAGACCGAGTGTGTGTGTATGTGTGTGTGTGTGTGCATGGTTTTTTGTTTGTTTGTTTACAGGGAAACAAAGACAAAATCTTATCATGGTTGATGAGGATTATTCCTCCCAGACAATGTTGTTTCTCTGTCCTGGATAGTACACCTTCATGTTACCAACCCTGGCCTAAGAGTGGCTGTCTTTTATTGTTTTCTACCTGGTTCTATTGGGGAGGGAGAAACAAAGAAGAACAAAAACAAAAACATTTCATCTTAGTTAGACTTCATCTTACAATTTTTTGGAAAAAAATAACTGAATATCTTTTTTCAGGCAAATAGTATGTTTTTATATCCATCTCTCTTATGTGGCCATTCCAATATCAGTCCCCAGAAATAACGATGTGTGAATCTCAAACCAATTTTTTGGCAACAAAAAGGTATAGGTTTTCTTCCTTATTCTTTCTGTATCATTTTGATTAATAAATTCTTAAGGAGTGGCCTATTGTGCAATTTCTAAGAACACCACCAAGCTGTTAATGAAGTAAATATCTGTTTAATTTACAAACATCAGCAGTGTAACCGATATTAATCTGGAGAAAGACAAAGCACACTGAATTATACATGTACATCTAATTTTCTTTGTAAAAAAAGAAGTTTTCAGGAAGAAACATCTGCATCTTTACAGGGCACCCTGGGATTTTAATGAGGGAAGAGCACGGTTCACTATAAATCATTATCAATTCTACATTGTAATTTAGCAGCAAACATGTTAACATGGGAGCATTAAGATAATAAAGGAGTTTTATTGTTCGAGGGAAAGAAAAGTCACAGTTCTTGATATGACAGTCTTTTTATCCCCACCCCACCCCCAGAAAAGGGCAGAAAAGGGCAAAAAAGGTCAAGGACATATTAATTTGCAAAAGGTCTACTTTCTAGTGTTGATTGCTACACACCATTTCGTTTCTGTGAGGACATGTTGCAGAGGGGCCACTTCTTTCTGTACAATGACCATCTCACATACAGATTTCTGTTTTCCTCTCTCGGACTTTGCATACTCTCTGCAGGTGTCCTGAATGAGGCCAGTAGGTCATTGACATCAGTGATCAGATGTCAAGGTCAACAAACAGACCAACACATATTTATCCCAAGATAAAACCCTATGTTAGTACTATTGCCAAAAAAAAAAAAAAAAAAAAAAAATCCTGATTTTTAAGTTTGAAAAATGTACAAAAATATCAGGATAATTATAAATTAATATATATTAAAGCATCAAGGAACAGTAAAAGGATGGCCTAAAATGTTAAGTACAATGTACTTTGATACAATAAATATTTCTCATGGAAACTGAATACTGTATAGGGCTGTTTAGAACTCATAGAAACAAAAAATCATATTATTACTAATTTATTTATCAATAATCTATTGGTTCTTTATCATCTCCTTTATCATTTATATTACAAAAAATTAATACTGGAAAATGGTAAAGACTTTTGTGTGCTGCTTCTGCTGACATGCTGACATTTAAAAGGAAGATAAAATTTATTTTAGCACTTTCATTTCCTCTCGTAAATGGAACCCAGATCCTCAGGACACTTTATATTTTGCATGAAATATTTCTCATCCATTTGTTCTATCTGTGAATTCTGGAGTTCCGTTCTCTTGCCTTGCATCCTCATTCACACACATGTGCTTGGTATGTCCTAGTGAACTTGGTTGATGTGAAGGAGGGTACACAGGTTTTATGATCTGGGCAATTTCACAGCAGTGCACAGTAGCTCCTCTGTCCCTCGTGCATGTGCTTCTGCTTGTCTTCAGCATGTTACAAAGATGGACCCGAGTTGCAATGGTTCCCATCGCTGTTCTAATGTCTCCAGGTATATCTTTCTTCATACTTCTCCAGCATAGGGGAAGCTTTAGTTCAAGCATTTCTTTTTTTTTTTTTTTCCAAATGCAGAAAAAAAGTCTTTATTCTCATAATAAAAATAAGTCTGTTCTGTATTTTACAATATATTTCAAATATTTCCACTATGAAGCATTCATTAGTCCCACATGGTCAAGAAGTATACAACCTTTTCCAAAGACAGAGCTGCCGGGAGTGTGTTTAGGACACACACCTCGTACAGCCGCACTTCACCACTTTCTCAACCTCGTCCACAAAGGAGGAGCCGTCAGTGCATTCGAAAGAGTATTTCCGCCGCTTGCTCCTCAGCGGTCCACAGCACTGCCCTCCTGCACACCCACCTCTGCACTCTAATCGGGACACCTTCTTGGTTGTTTGGCAAGCAGCATAGCCCTGCTGCTTTTGGTAATAATCTCTTATCCTTTCCCCTCGACAAGAGATTTCTAGAAAAGAACAAAAAGCACAAGCATTTTAAGAACAGTCACTGTAAGTCATGCAGAGTGACTGTGAATCCACAATTTAATTCAGAAGCCTTTGCTTCCCCTTCGTAACTTGCTTTACATATTATTAGCTGGTGGCACGGCCTCCTATTCTTTGAAAAATACTTCTTTTTGGTCTCTATTTTCAGCAAAGTGAATGCTATTATGTAGAATATAAATACAACGCTATTGCAGCGACAAGAAAATTGGATTCCTAAATATTTTCTTTCATTGCAAAAAAGGAAAAAAAAATACACATCTTCTGTTTTTACACTACTAACAGCTGGTTTTGTTTACCACAGGGAGCAGTTTCAGAGAGTATGCCATTTTATTTATTAGACCTGGAGTTTAACATTATCCAATCTGTTACTTAATACAAGTAACATTCCATTAACTTCATAAATTACCCCAGTATGAAGTATGTAGTTCAAAAAAGAGACATCTGCTAAAAGCTTCCATGGGCACGTTCCTCTTGTCTCGTCCCTTGGACACACAAAACAAAATCCGTGCCAGCTGGAGGCCAGGCGAGCTCTGATCACGCAGACAAAGGAGAAGGAGGAAGGTGAACTAAGAAGTCAGCCTGTTTCCGTTCCTCTCACCCACATGATTTGCTGTGATAAATCAGTCGATTCTAAGGCCAAAGGTCATTTTGTACTAAAACTAGAGCAGAATTAAGAGGACCATCTTCTCTGTGCCAGAAGATGAATTAATAATATATACGGATGAGAACAGCCGGTAAAGGTAAGACAGGAGTAAAGTAAATGTGCTTCTCCATCAGGTAAAAAGGAGTATTTCTTTTACAACAAATCAACTTGTGAGAAGCATCTGAAGGCTGTATACAATCTTGCGGTGGAGGTTTAAGGTCATTTCACAGCTGGTGCCTTCATAATACTTGAAAATAAATCAATAGCAGCAACTGCAAGTAGTGTGAAGACCTAGTATTCTCTCCTGTCACTCCCCTCTCTCTGTCTCTGTTGCTCCTGTTTTTTTTTTTTTTTTTTCACTTTTTCTCCCTCTCTTTTCAAAGACATGGGACTCCTCTTGCTTTGCCAAGAGAATGAGGTGCCCAGTGGGGCTGGCTTACCTCGATCACAGCTGTCCCCCGTGTATCCACTGCTGCATTCACAGTAGGGTT
This sequence comes from Pan paniscus, assembly GCF_029289425.2. Lineage (NCBI taxonomy): Eukaryota > Metazoa > Chordata > Mammalia > Primates > Hominidae > Pan > Pan paniscus. The sequence continues at coordinate 20,866,794 of NC_073252.2, read as the reverse complement.
GCCCTAGACCTGAAAGCCTGCACTTCCCATGCTTGCACTTGATCACCTGGCACGGGTTAAACAGATCCTCCTCTTCATCACAGAGGACACCTCCATGGCCCTCCAAGCACTTACAGCTGTAGGAGAACGCATTGATGGGCAAGCAGGTGCCATGTACGCATCTACAGGGAGGAGGAACACAGGAGTGGGAATGCATTCAGAAGAGGAGGTAAGAATGAATGGAGGTGATATAAGAATGGAGAATGATTGAGAAAATATGAGGGACAGAGTGCTAATGCCTAACGAACCTCCCCTCCCCTCCCCTCCCTTCCTGTCCCCTCCCCTTCTTCTTTCCTTCCTTCCTTTGGTTTGGCTTTGAGGCTTTCAGGTGTGTGCTCAACTCCCAAGCAGCAGGAACTTACTTATTTCCAAGGCAAGGGTCATTGGTCCGTTGGTCACAGAGGGGTCCCATCCATCCTTCCTGGCACTCGCAGGTGAAGCCTGCCTGGCTGCTGGGCTGGCATGTGCCATGGGCACACACCTTCTTGTGGCATGGCTCACAGCCAGGCAAAATGCCTGTTTGCATCGGTACCTTCTGGAAGTCCTGCAGCTCACTGTTGATGTAAAGGTTCCGGATGCAGCCGTGGAAGCTGGTTCCGTTCTGCCCAGGGGCCTGGCGCAGAGATGCCACGTTACTCTTCCCTGGCATGCCTGGGGAGGAACACCAGGTCAGAGGTCAGGATCTCTGGGGATTTCTCAGCCATTTACTACTCAGAAATACTGATGCTTGGGACCTCACTGCCAACCTATTATGGCAGGATATTTGGGCAGGGTGGTAGGGAAGTGAAGTGGAGAAGAGATGTAGAGATGTGTGTTTTTGTTTTGTTCTGTACTGGAAGATGCTCCAGGAAATTCTAATCCACAACTAGAATAAAATACCTAGTTGATTGGTGGTTAATCTTTAAAATTTGCTTCAAAGAAAAATTTACATGTACACAAATATATAAAACCTAGAGGCAGAGCTACTGTCCTTAAAGGCAAGACTGCGGGAAGGGAACATTCCCTCTCTGTTTGTCCTCCACCCCCCACCTCCAGGCACACACTCCTGGAAGTCTGGAGCTCCATAAAGCTCAGTTTATGGTGCTCTAATTCCACCCCTTATCTTAAAGACAAGGGGCTAGGGCTCAGAAAGCCCTGGTGACATGCTCAAGGTGACCCAGTGAGTTCAGGTTAGAGTTAGGCTGATGAGAAGAACTCCTCTATCTCTGGAGTCAGGGTTGGGTCCACCAGGTTTCAGGGGCTGACAGCTGGGGTTCACAGTGACCATTCACCCCAGCCCTCCCACATTCGAAGTTAGCAACGAATTCAGCTCACTCCTGGCAATGTCCCTGAGCTTGGTCAATGATGTCAATGCCTAAAAACTCACTCCTGATTCTTTTCAGGACAGCACCTCATTCACATCATTTTTTCTTTCTTGCTAATTGAGAGTGAAGACTTCACAGTCCAAGAAATCAGAAATAAAAATGAAATCCCTTCAAAAACAGAGTATTTGCAATCTTTGTATATATACATTCCACTAGTGACAGTTATCTGGTAACACTCATTTTGGCAAAACGGAAGAATCTTTCCATGGCCTAAGCCAGACCCTTAGTCCCTGGAAGGCATCCTGCAGAAGGCACCCATCCAGGGAAGGGGGGAGGGTGCTGGAGGCTTTCAGAGTGCTGGCTACACCACCACCACATCCCCACAACCCCCTAATTATGCTTTAGCTGTGCCTAAACTCTGGACTGCTGGCTGGAAGTTCTAGGCTGAGGAAGACCCAGTTTATCACTCTTCAGGGGGTCTGTTGGTTCTAAAGACCAAGAACTGTAGCACACTCTGGGTCCGAACTTATGCCACCTTCTCCTTTCCCATTCATAGGAAATGACTCATCCATTGGCATTCAAAGCAGGCATCAGTCAGACAGCTAGGTGTACGAAACCACTAGGTTAGACGGTAAGGATTTCTGGTTCTGCGTGCACTTGAAGCAGTTATTTCTTCTCTCTGGGGCTTAGTATTGTCATCTATACACCATGAGCATATGGACCAGAGAAGTTGTCCTAAGTTTGTCATACGTAAGAACCAACAGCAGTGCATGCTCAAAGGCAGCTTTGCAGGCTCCTCTCTCCCCTCCTTCTGAGGTTCTGATCCTGTAGGAACAGGAGAGGTGCAGAAATCTAAATATCTACATGCAGCTCAGGTGATTCGGGTAGTCCATGGTTACACTCTGACAGGTATTGAATGAAGTCTCTTGGCTGTGAAGTTCTGTGAGTACAGGCCTTTAGTCTATGTCCATCTCGCTGTGGGTTGCTTTCTAGAGCAGGGTCAAAAGGATGAAACTTACCATTTCCAGGAAAGGACTGGTGACAGAAAATTCCTTGACCTGGGGTAAGTTTTTCTAATTTAACCATATCCATCCATCATAAGGACTTTAATGACCACACATTTATGGTCCTTTTTTCGGTGGTTAAAAATGAACTTCTTCCAAAACTATTTTTAATAGCTCATTTTGATATAGGCACAACACACATATGTGCACATGTCAAGAATAAATACAGATTGGCAAAGTTCCACAGCACAGAGAAACAATTAGTAAATCTGTTCCTTTTTGTTCCAAAGCTAACAATTAGAAAAAGCCCAGCTTTGACTAGAGTAATTTGTCAAAGAAAATGTTTAGACATCATACATATATTTGAGTTTCAATAGGCTATCATAAAATCAAGAATTATTCTGAGTCAATCTTTCCACGTGCTAGGTCTTCATTGACAAACAGAAGTAGATACATGAATTTTTTTTTTTTTTTTTTTTTTTTGAGACGGAGTTTCACTCTTGTCACCCAGGCTGGAGTGCAATGAACGCATCCTTGGCTCACTGCAACCCCCGCCTCCTGGGTTCAAGCGATTCTCCTGCTTCAGCCTCCCGAGAAGCTGGGATTACAGGCATGCACCACCACGCCTGGCTTATTTTGTAATTTTAGTAGAGACCAGGTTTCTCCATATCGGTCAGGCTGGTCTCGAACTCCCGACCTCAGGTGATCCACCCGCCTCAGCCTCCCAAAGTGCTGGGATTACAGGTATGAGCCACCACGCCCGGCCAGATCCATGATTTTTTTTTAAGCCTTTCCTCTATGCCATTGGCTTAGTTGGAAGTCATTCAATCAATCAGCCAATCAATCAATCAACCAACAGATAACTTAGCAAACAGCTTTTAGCCTTATTTCTACAGGCCTCAAAATGATAATAAAGAGACCAAGTATCAAGCCTAGGTCCTCTGTCCCGTGGCAGGACAAGGAGGACATTTGTTGCATATACATGGATTTCCATGCATGGGGCTTATTTTTTGATTTTCTTCCCCATTAGGTAATAAGGGTTCAGTTGGACTACAGACAGAAAAACATGAAAGCTAAATTATTTTGTGTCGGCCGAGTGCAGTGGCTCATGCATGTAATCCCAGCACTTTGGGAGGCCGAGGTGGGTGGATCACATGAGGTCAGGAGTTTGAGACCAGCCTGCCAAACATGATGAAACCCCGTCTCTACTAAAAGTATAAAAAATTAGCTGGGCGTGGTAGCAGGTGCCTGTAATCCCAGCTACTTGGGAGGCTGAGGCAGGAGAATCACTTGAACTCGGGAGGTGGAGGTTGCAGTGAACCAAAATCGTGCCATTGCACTCCAGCCTGGGCAACAAGAGCGAAACTCCATCTCAGAAAAAAAAAAAAAAAATTGTGTCAAGTAAAGCACATATCATGGGTAGTTGATAACCCAAGGGTAGGTTAAGCTGCCTCTCCATATACTCACCAAGGGGCTGCCTCTCCCCAGATGCTGAGGCAACACCTTCAGGCAGTCCTCCTTGGGCAGCATCCCTGTTTTTTTTTGTTTTTTTGTTTTGTTTTTTAACTTTTATCTTAAGTTCGGGGGTATATGAGGGTTACACTCCCCACCAACAGTGTATTATGTGTTACTGTATAACAAACCGGGTAAACTCATGTCACGAGGGGTTTGTTGTATGGACTATTTCAGCACCCAGGAATTAAGCTTAATGTCCATTAGTGATTTTTCCTGGTCCTCTCCCTCCTCCCACCCTCCGCCCTCTGCTAGGCCCCAGTGTGTGTTGTTCCCCTCTCTGTGTCCATATGTTCTCATCATTTGGCTCCCACTTATAGGTGAGAAACATGCAGTATGTGTTTTTCTGTTCCTGTGTTAGTTTGCTAAGGATAATGGCCTCCAGCTCCATCCATGTTCCTGCCAAGGGCATCAGCTCAATTCTTTTTTTGTGGCTGCATGGTATTTCGTGATGTATATGTACCACATTTTCTTTATCCAGTCTAGAATTGATGGGCATTTAGGTTGATTCCATGTCTTTGCCATTATGAATGGTGCTGCAATGAACATATGCATGCCTGTGTCTTTATGATAGAATGATTGAGATTCCTTTAACTATATGCTCAGTCGTGGGATTGCTGGGTTGAATGGTGGCTCTATTTTTAGGTCTTTAGGAATCGCCACACTGTTTTCCACAATGGCTGAATTAATTTACATTTCCACCAACAGTATATAAGTGTTCCTTTTTCTCCACAACCTTGCCAGCAGCTGTTATTTTTTGACTTTTTAATAATAGCCATTCTCACTGGTGTGAGATGGTATCTCATTGTAGACATAATTTTTTTTTTTTGGAGATGGAGTCTCCCATTGTCGCCCAGGCTGGAGTGCAGTGGTGCGATCTCGGCTCACTGCAAGCTCCACCTACTGGGTTCATGCCATTCTCCTGCCTCAGCCTCCCGAGTAGCTGGGACTACAGGTGCCCGCCACCATGCCCGGCTAATTTTTTGTAGTTTTTAGTAGAGACGGGGTTTCACCATGTTAACCAGGATGGTCTCAATCTCCTGACCTTGTGATCCACCCGCCTTGGCCTTCCAAAGTGCTGGGATTACGGACGTGAGCCACCATGCCCAGCTGTAGTCACTATTTTTGAAGAGAACTTATTAGTTACCTTGCTCTCTTTTTCTCCCTCTGCTTCTCATGCCTTTGCCATACAGCATTCAAGGCTGTGGTCTTACAGGTTCCTTGTGGTTTGAAAATCTGAGTCACCCTTGAGACTGCACTCTAAGCGGGGAGAAAGTGGGCCCATGGTGATCTCTGGCAGTGGGACTGGGATGAAAGTGGTTTCCTTGAGGCCTGGGTGGACAGAGGTGTTGTTTGAATTCTTCTAGGCCCTCTACCTTCAGAAGGATAAATACTTTTCATTTTGAAGTTTAAAACTTTTTTTCCTTTTTTTTTTTTTTTTGGCGGGGGGCGGGGGAATGTTCTGACTTAAACAGTCTCATCCTGTATTTTTTTTTTTTTTTCTTGAGATAGTGTCTGGCTCTGTTTCCCAGGCTGTACTGCAATGGTGCAATTATGGTTCACTGCAGCCTCAACCTCCCGGGCTCACATGATCCTCCCTCCTCAGCCTCCCAAAGTGCTGAGATTATGGGTGTGAGCCACCATGCCCAGCCCCCTGTATTTTTAAAATTTGTTTTATACTATATTCTAAAGGGGCTTCGAAAGATTTAGTGAAGTGGATTCTAATGAAAGCATAATAAAATCAAGTGAACGAAAAGTCCATAAACAACAAAAGGCCACAGCACTTAGATTTGTTCCCTTTCTGCTTTATGTGAAGAAGTGAATGGCAATGCAGGTGGCTTTGGAGTCAGCCAGATCTGGACTTAAATGAGGTATCTACTACATAATAGCTTTGTGTACTTGGACAAGTTATATAAAATCCTTGAGATTGCTCTTCAGGGACTACAAAACAGAGAAAATCATACCTACTTCCTAAGATCTCTGCACATTAAGGCTATAAAAGGAGCACTGTGTTGGGCACATAGCATGTGCTCAATAAATATAATTTATTTTCTCTCAAATCACAGGTACACTTGCGACTTGGCTTCACCCATCCAAAAGCAACCCTGTTAACTGGAGTGCTGGCAAGAATGGAAGATTTGCTTTTTAATGAGACTCTCTGCTGTGATTCCCATGAAGCAATCAGATAAGTCAACTTGCTGAGTAGACTCACTATGCAATACTTTATTTATAATGCATTATAGTTACTTGAAGATGCCTCTGCATTCTTGACTTTTTAGGGAGTAGAATGGACATTTCTTCTTCAACTTTGTATCCTTTATGTATCCATTTACTTAGTTCCTAGTATGTGGTAAGTACTCAATAAATATTTACAGAATTGAACCAAAGACTTCCAACTGTTTCTAAAACAATCCAACTCTGCCAAAATGTTAAGACTGTCTACTACTGAAATTATTAAAACAGAAATGCCTTAGACTTAGAGGCACTGAAAAGAAGGCTTTGAGTGGTTGAGATAATGGTGCAGCATAGGTTATTATTTTTCAGAAAATGATGTGAAACTCATGAAAATATCTGTCATGGTGATGAAACTGTACACTAACCTGTTCAAAGCTTTTACTTATTTATCTGTAAAATAAGTTAGTTTTATCAGTCAATTCAAATAAATTCAATGTAATTTAATCCAATGCTTCTCAATTCAGCATTAACTGCTTTCTGGCTCCTTTACCAGAATTTTGAAACTCTATGCCTCCAGTTTATATTTGTTCCTCCAAATAGAGGCAAGATTGGGACCTCTCTCCTTTGCGGGTCCTCTCCGATGGGCTCCTACAGAACTTTGCTTATATCTCTGTCCCTCATTTATTCACTCATCTGCCTTCTTTTCACTTAAAAATAAAGCCCAGGGTCTTCACTCTATGATTTCAAGTCCTAACCTACCTTTCCAACCCTCTCTCTTGTTCATTCACCTTAAGGTCTTAGTGGAACAGAACTATTTATTGTTATTCTAATACAATTTGTACATTTAATTTGTTCATTCATTCATTCATTCATTCAGTCATTGGATTACAGTGATACTTATCCTATCATCCAGATGAATTAGCAACTGGTAGTGCAGAAGCTCTAGCATGGTAACATTTGACTGAGCTGATAGGGTTTGCCTCTTTAAGGGAGCTGGGGTGGGGTCATCTACTTTCCAGTTTGCATTAAGCTTGTTTTATCATTTTCTTGATTGTATGATTTAATCTCTAACCAACTTTCCTTTTCCATAGACCAGATCAAATATAAGATTAAATTATATAATGTATAAATCACCTAGCATATGTGATTGACACAAAAGAAATATTAATTAATGTCTTTCTCTACCCAGATGACACATTTAGTTAGAAACAGAGATGGGATAATAAAATGATCCCTTAACACCCACCTAGAGATCTTTCTGTTCTGTCTTTGCCATCCATCTTTCAATGATTGATCACTATTGGTCAATGACAAATCCTGATATATTAGGCATTAACAAACTTCAGAATTCATCCATAATGAGAATCACAGGGTTTCAGGACCAACTGAATGTGGAAGACAGCTTACCTCCTACATAGAGTGGAGAGTCAAAATTCAGAGTGGACTGCTTTGACAAGTTAGTGATGATTTTGGGGTTCCCACCATCCACGGACAAAGAGAGACTCTGATCCAAGGCGAGTAGTTCCACAATGTGGAAGTTTCCATCATTGATTGTCTCCACACTACAACGGAAAAAAAAAATGGCTGATTCTTCCATTTTCTTTTCATTAAAGCAAGGTAGTTAAAATACAAACTTTGATAAGTGCTCCTTGGGAAAAGAGATGGCAATCTAACACTAACGAAGATAAAGATCAGTAGTTGAATTTTTTTCAAAAATAGGCATTTTCAAGGAGATGTGATTGATTTCAGTTTCTCAGGAACTGAATACAAAATAAGTTTGTTCTTTTATGACGAGAAGTAGAAATAACTACATTTCATCATCATCCAGCCACATTCTCTCAATATGTAACAATTTCAAAGGATAATTTATACATTTGCTTTTAACTTCCATAAAAGTTCCATTTACCAAGATACTATTACTTCAAATTGTACGAAAAGACAAGGAAACTAGGCCTGTGCCAAAAACACCCTAACACATTGACCTTAGGCAACTGCTGGCTTCTGCTCTTAAAAAAAACTGTAGATTAGGACTTACCAGAATCAAACACACACACAAATGCAAGGAGAACCAACTTGGTGGGATCTCAGTACTTTTTGAAATTTGTTAATAATATCCTCTTACTTTCTGTGCATTTTCATCAACTGATATTGCTGTGAAGAAGTTATCTATGCTCAGTGGAGACATGGGAATAACAGATTAAATAAAATGCTTAACATAGTGATATCTAGGAAATATTGCAATGACAGTGGCTGTCTGGATTCTTTTCTATAATTTTCAAGGGCCAGGTCTAACAATTATTACTGTCACCTTCTAAAAACCTTGGAAGGGCTTATAGAAATTGATGAAGTGAATAAAGACAAAAAGATGAAGAAAGGTAAATGGAAAATGAGGATTAAAAACTAAGATGAAGTTGAGTGCAATTAGTAAATATGTTTTACATGGTTTTAAAGTGTAGTTGCATATCTAACTCTGGTGTTACAGCAGTCAAAAAAGCAAACCAGACCAATGAAACAGGACCAAAGAAGAAATAGGACCAATACACGGTGCAGTGTTAAGAACGTACTTACCTTTCGCTATACAGGAAAAACATGGCATAATGGAACTTGGGATCAAAATGTTAATGGTGACTATTAAAGATCTAACATGCTGGGATACTGGGAAGACTGAAAAAGGCTCCAACATGGAAACATGGGAGCATGTGATAGATTATTCCTAAATGTGAATACTTAATACTCTGTATACAAGATGACTGCTTAAATTTCTAGGCACTGATATTTAAATTTGTAAAATGGCAAAGTCTAGGGAATGATAGAAAAATGCATTAACATATTTCTGCATGGTTCTCACCACTGGAGTCTAATCATCTTCCGTTGTATGCTGACAGGTAATAAAATGTTTTTTTTTGATTTGAGAACAAGAGAAATCATTCTGCAGAATTGTGAAAACATTTGACATTCTTCTGTTTAGGTGGTTAGAAGAGTCCACGTGTACAGGAATCTTTGATAGCCTGTCTCAGGTAACAACTTTATAAAATTAAATGTTAGATATGTCAATCAATATTTTTGCCTTTTACACATTTAATTATCCTAACACTTAACATCAATACAATTGGCAGAGGAAAAAGTAGACCAGAAAATTATTTTATAAGTAAAGTTGCACACCATTAGTGGTTTTAAATATGACTCTCTTCTAAGATGGTATGCCAAGTAGTAACATTGGCTAGTGGTTAAGCATATAGACTCTGTAGTCAGATAATCCTGGATTCGAATCGTGGTCCTGCATTTATTAAGTGTTTGTTTTAGATAAGTTACTTTATTACTAATATATTTCAGTTTTCTCTTCAGTAAATGCTAATAAGTATTTCTGCCTTCCATGGTTAATTTGAGGACTATGTAAAATGACTGAAAGATACCCAGCATAGCAAAAATTAATGTTAGATATTAGTATCACCATCACTATCATATCGGCCCCCCACCCAACCATGATCATCATGATACAAATAATTCAATACCATTTCTGAATCTTCTTTAGTAAAGAATTTAGCTTTATTTTAAATATTGATTGTAAGATAATGTTAAAGGCTGGCAGAAATATAACAACTTCTTTGGGGGCATATCTTTTTCAAGTTACTAAAAGTTTTAAAGTAAAACATTAAAATAAAGACAGACATAAAGAGAGTAGAAGTGAATTCCTTTTTACTTTGAGGTTATACACAACTTTCCAAGTAGTTTTATATGGATGTCCTATCAACATCAACCTTAATAAATATTAATAATGAGGCCCCCCATTTCTCTTTAAAATTGCAAAGAAAAGACCCATATATTACCAAGGAATGGATTCTTGGTCACATATTGGTCTTAGTCAATTCAGTCATATCATCATCAATGATGGTGTTTGATGCAGTACAATTGTATGGTTTAAGTTAACACACTTTACAGTTTTAAACACCCTAATGCAGTGTGTCAGATGGGAACTTGGAGGTAGGTAGTTTCATCATCAACTCACTTTGCTTATTGCTCCTTTATTCCCTCCTCTGTTCCTTTTTACTCTTTTTTGGAGTACATGTCTTAAACTCTTGCTAATTGTAAGCTAATTTAAAGTATCATCCATGTATTATTTATTTCTGAAAATATGTGGTAAGTAAATACAAGGGAGATGTATTAGGAATAACATATATTAATTGTTTTTAGCAATACTCCTAGATGATATCTATAGATAATCATTACACTACACTTCAAGCATGTTTAAGACAAGACCTCTGAAAATTCATTTCATAAAACATAGTTGGAAGTTTCAGTGGCAGTATCGTCAAGGATAATGCTGAGAGATAAATCTTGCTCAGCTTGTCCTAGCTCTCATTAGACATGTCATCTTTGGTTAGTGTGACCTTAGGTGATTTTTCTTCCTTTTAAGAGAAGTGCAAATAGGAAGAGCAAAGGATTATATATCACATACTAAGGGCCAGGTACTAAGAACTTTACAAGTATTACCTCATGTAAGCTTTACAACAAGAGGTGAGCACTGAGGACATCCAAGGTGACACATCTAGTTAGTGGCTAAACAGTTCTGAAGCCAGGTTGTCCAGCTCAAGTATATGTGCTCTTAATTATTATGCACTACTTTTACAATCAAAAACCTGAGGAATACCTATTCCTAGACAAATGGCATGTGTTTTCACCACTAACAAGCTTTTAATACATGATTTCTGTCCCAAATAGCCTGGGAATAAAGTTCTATAGTAAATTACCTTGTATGATAGCAAAACTTGATTCATTTACTAAAAAACACTGAATTGTTAATAAAAGTAATGATCTTACAATAAGAGTTTGAAGAATGCATATAAATTATATGGATTTAAAAACTGAGTTTGGATTTTATTTTCCCAATTATGAGTGAGATTATGAGTGAGATAGACTGACTATACTTTTCTCTCCCTAAAAGCTTTAAATGTCTAATCTGATCACACCAGAACTTCCACAAGACTTATCATTGAGATTAATTCCATTTATATCTCCCTGGAATTAAATGAAGCCTCATCTTGACCTCTTAACAGGTAAGTACAGTAAAGTTCATGATTTTAGATTCCTTTTTTTTTTTTTTGAGACAGAGTCTCGCTCTGTCAGCCAGGCTGGAGTACGGTGACATAATTATGGCTCACTGCAGCCTCAGCCTCCTGGACTCAAGTGATCCTGCTGCCTCAGCTTCCTAAGTAGCTAGGACCACAGCTGCATGCCACCATGCCCAGCTACTTCTTAAATTTTTCTGGAGAGATAGGGTATTGCCATGTTTCCCAGGCTGGTCTCAAGTGATCTTCCTGGCTTGGCCTCCCAAAGTGCTGAGATTACAGATGTAAACCACCACAACTGGCCAACTTGGTTTTTAAGATAGTATTTTACACATGGGACCTAAAGAGAATTTTTCAGAGTTAATTACATTCTAACTTGGTGTTTCATGCTGTCTTTTCTAGCATGAGATAAACTGGAGGATGTCCAGGAATCCTTTGTCTACACATTCGTTTAAAATTAAAGCAGTGGGCCAGGCGCGGTGGTTCACGCCTGTAATCCTAGCACTTTGGGAGGCCAAGATGGGTGGATTGCTTGAGCTCAGGAGTTTGAGACCAGCCTGGGCAATATGGTGAAACCCTGTCTCTACTAAAATACAAACAAAATCATCTGGGCGTGGTGGCGGGTGCCTGTAATCCTAGCTATGCGGGAGGCTGAGGCACGAGGATTGCTTGAACCTGGGAGGCAGAGGTTGCAGTGAGCCGAGACCGTGCTACTGCAGTCCAGCCTGGGCAATATGGTTAAACCTTGTCTCTACTAAAATACAAACAAAATCATCTGGGCGTGGTGGCGGGTGCCTGGAATCCCAGCTATGTGGGAGGCTGAGGCACGAGGATTGCTTGAACCTGGGAGGCAGAGGTTGCAGTGAGCCGAGCCCGTGCTACTGCAGTCCAGCCTGGGCAATATGGTTAAACCCTGTCTCTACTAAAATACAAACAAAATCATCTGGGTGTGGTGGCGGGTGCCTGTAATCCCAGCTATGCGGGAGGCTGAGGCACGAGGATTGCTTGAACCCGGGAGGCGGAGGTTGCAGTGAGCTAAGACCGTGCCACTGCAGTCCAGCCTGGGCAACAAAGTGAAACTCTGTCTCAAAAAATAAAATAAAATAAAATAAAATATAAAAAATAAAATAAAAGCAGTGATCGACACATCAGTTGCTACATAGTAAGACTGCCTGAGCTAGAAAGCCATAATCCACTTTTTAGTCTATAGCAGCTGTCTCCTACATACCCACATGTAATGCATGGCATCCTTTTGGGTTCTGATAAGTATTGATAAACTCTCTTTCACCACTCCCTAGGGAACAATATATTTTATGATTCACAAAAACTACAAGCGAACCACTTAACTTTGAGCCTTTCCACTGGGAATTTGAATTGCATTTATTACTGTTACTATGAGGTTTAGTTTTACTACACTCACCTATTTCCTGAGATTTGTTTTCTTGAGTTTATATACTGGAAGTGGATACATGAAAACAAAGCAGTTCCCCAACTGTTTGTGGTCTGCTACAGAAAAATAATTCAGAAACTTGGGGCTTAAAAGAGGGGCTTTAAAATGTCTCTGATTTTCTTTCTCTACTTTGCTTACACACAACACACTAACAATGATAAACATAATGTATTTCTGTAGTTTAATAAAGGACTGTTTTTCCTTATGTGAGCTTCAACTTCTTGCCTTAACATTTTAAAGTATCTGGGCTGGGTGTGGTGGCTCACGCCTGTAATTCCAGCACTTTGGGAGGCCAAGGTGGGTGGATCTCGAGGTCAGGAGTTCGAGTCTAGCCTGGCCAAGATGGTGAAACCCCGTCTCTAGTAAAAAAACAAAAATTAGCTGGGCATGGTAGCGCATGCCTGTAATCCCAGCTACTCTGGAGGCTGAGGCAGGAGAATCGCTTGAACCCAGGAGGTGGAGGTTGCAGTGAGGCGAGATTGTGCCACTGCCCTCTAGCCTGGGCGACAGAGCAAGACTCCATCTAAAAAAAAAAAAAAAAAAAAAAATTAAAGTATCTGGTGACATATTCCACACTTTGGAATAGGAACTGGAACCCAAACTCAACTGGTCACTCATTTTGGTGTTTCTGGGCTGATGATACTTCACCTGTGAAGTGGGAGTGATACTAAAAGTATTCTTGCCTATCTCTTTAGTCAAAAGGAATGGGAAGCCAAATGAGATTAAAGATATCTATGTAGGCTGGGCGCAGTGGCTCACGCCTGTAATCCCAGCACTTTGGGAGGCTGAGGTGGACGGATCACAAGGTCAGGAAATGGAGACCATCCTGGCTAACATGGTGAAACCCCGTCTCTATTAAAAATACAAAAAACGCTAGGCGTAGTGGTGGGCACCTGTAGTCCCAGCTACTCAGGAGGCTGAGGCAGGAGGATGGCATGAACCCGGGTGGCGGAGCTTGCAGTGAGCCGAGATCGCACCACTGCACTCCAGCCTGGGTGACAGAGCAAGACTCTGTCTCCAAAAAGAAAAGATACCTAAATATACCTGTAAGAATTTTTCAAAAGAAAGCTTTAGAAAATAGTTGTTCAAGTAATATTTTAATCAGTACTTTTAAAACAGATTAACATGAATAAAATTCACTAAACTAGAAAGGCTTCTCTAAACTTGAACATACTGTACGGTGAGATGTCAGGCTATAAAATTCCCACTTGGGTATTTATTCTTCAGTATCCAGATATTTGAGCAGGAAGAGTATCCATGAATCATCAGCATTACTCACTATCGTGAGCCGACTCTGTGCCAAGCACGATGTTAGGTGCTTTACATTCATTCAATTCTCATAACCAAACATGAAAAGCAGATCTAATTGCATTTATTGAGATAAGGAAAATAAAGCACAAAGAAATGAAGCAATTTGCCCAAGGTTATAAGCTAGTAAACAGGGGGAACTTTCCATATGGCATATCAAGAATGGCTGAATAAACATCTTGAAAACAAGAATACCATATAGATTCTGTCTACTCTCTGTCTCCCCAATGAGACTGAACTTCTCAGATACAAAGATAATCTTTGTTGTTTCTTTTGTATTTTTGTTGAAATGTAAGCCTGTAAATTGCACAACCCAGAGTGTATGTAGCCAACCAAATGTAACGGTAGGTGACAGAAAGTCCCTTGAATTTGAGCAGGTTGCCTAAATATGAAAACCTGTACACTAGTAAGGTGGTTCATCTGATTCTCTTATTTTTAAACAGTAGCTAGCTGTGTTTCCAAAGAAACTGCCTGGTTTGGAAAATGACATTAATTTGAATCTAAAAAAAGAAGCATATATTTTTCAATAATAACTTTTGTTAAAAGTTTATGTTTTTCTAGATGAGAAGAAACTCACTTTGAAAGACAGCAGATTATTAGCCTACTTGAGAATAAAAATTTAATACTCCAGCCCTGTCTGAGGACCTACTGCTTAAATTTAGGCTGCCATTCATTTTTCCATTCATTCATGGCACTATTACTGATATGGTTTGGCTCATCTTGAATTGTAGTTCCCATAATTCCTCGTGTTATGGGAGGGACCCAGTGGGAGATAATTGAATTATGGGGGCGGTTTTCCCCATACTGTTATCATGGTAGCGAATGAGTCTCACGAGATGTGATGGTTTTATTGGAGTTTTCCCCTTTCGCTTAGTTCTCAATTCTCTCGTCTGCCACCATGTAAGACATTCCTTTCACCTTCTGCTATGATTGTGAGGCCTCCCTAGCCATGTGGAACTGTGAGTCAATTAAACCTCTTTTTCTTTATAAATTACCCAGTCTCAGGTATGCCTTTATCAGCAGTGTGAAAACGGGCTAATACAATTACTAAGTCCCTCTTTATGCTATTCTCTAAGTGCTGTAAAGATTAGGCCTGTGCGCCATATTCCAAATCCATTCCCTTGTTAGGAAGCTCATTTCATCTATGTTGCTGGTTACAGTCCTTTAGGCAGTAGGTTGCTGGCAAATGTTTAACAACTGGTACTGTTAAAAAAAAAAAACAAGAACAAAAACCTGGATTTGTAGGCTTTGCTGACTTTTGTGGTGGGAATATTCCCAATATGGCTGATTTCAATGTGAGCATCAAGCATGATGTTTTAGAACTTGGATATGAGAAGAGATGCAGACAATCAGCTCTCAAAGTACATATTCCTTTTACACAAGGGGTTCTCAAAATGTAGTCCCTGGAGTACAAGATCTCCTGGAAACTTGTTAAAAATGCAAATTTTCGGGTCTAGCTAAGAGCTACAGAATCAGAAACTAGGGGTGGTGCCCAACACCTGTATTTTAACATGTTTTTCAGGTGATTCCAATGCAGACTTTTGGAAACAACCATTCTACACTACTGCCTGTATGCTTGGTGCTGTTAACAGCAGGCATGTCTACAAGAAGCCATGATCTTCTATCCAGATGTAACAGATAAGATGAGAAAATATGCATACTACTTTATTTCTATGCTAAAATAATAAATACTACATCTTGAGTTTTCTTAAACACACTTCAAGCTATGTTAACTACTGTCTTTTAACTTTTAACATAGTTGGCTGTGTTTTCAAAGAGGCTGTCTGGTTTGGAAAATGACATTAATTTGAATTTCAAGAAAGAAGCACATATTTTTCATTAACTTTTGTAAAAAATGTTTCCCCTTATCTAGATTAAAAGAAAGTCTTTTTGAAGGGCAGCAAATTACCAGTATAGAGATAATTTCATAAAATAATTGTCTTCATACTGATTTATGTGAAACAATAGTTGACATATAAAATAAATTTTAACCAAAAATACCCTATAGAATTAATAAGTGTATTATTACTTTCCCCTCATTTTATTAGGTTTCATTTTGCTAAAATAAAATCAATTTTCTTCAATGTGGAGAATTAACCAGGCAATTGAAATGATGCACCTGAGGTATAAAATTATTTCCAAGTGCAAGGCCCAATAATATATTCAATAATGCAAAATTTGGAAAACAATGTTTTACCAAAGTAAATTTTATATAACATAGAATTATGGCAATAAAACTGAACTTAAGTGGAAACAAATCAAAATTTGAAAATGTACTTCACCCAGACAAAATATTTATTAGCAACTAATGGGACAGCTGATTGCAACACTGTTATTGATAGATTTTACTACAGGGATGGAGAAGTACTATCTTTCATCAAAGATTTTACAGTGTAGTAAAGGCCTGGCCCAGGACAGAGGTTGCCTTGCTTGGCATTTTCTGGCATTTGAAAAAAGGCCAAAAAATTAGCCGTATCAGAGCTAAGAGTTATGAAAAACTGCAAATTGAAGGTAAAGGAAAGCAGAGGATTAACAGTAGATCCATTGCACCTGTCATGCCTTTCAATGAAAGAAGGAATGCAATGGGAACACAGGTTTGGGTGAAGCAAATGAAATAAACTCAGTTTTGGACATCCTGAATTTGTGATACCAGTAGCCATCATTGTTTATGGTTTACCAAGCATTGTTGCAAATATTTACATTTATCATGTCGTACAATTCTTACCGTAATCTCACAAAAAGGACACTATTATTTGTTATCCCCATTTGCCAGATGAGGCCCAGGGAGCTGAAGCAATCTGTCCAAGACACACAGTTAGTTGATAACAGAGCTGGACTTGAATCAAGCCAGACTATCTCTAGAGCAGCAGCTTTTTCTATTATTTCAATTTTATTTTTGAGTGGTAATGACATTGAAATGGCTCAAAAATCAAATGGATATAAAATGGTATTCATGCAGAAGTCTTGTTTCTATTTCTTTTTGTCTGTGTCTAGTTTTTCTTTGTGCAAATACATGAAAATGTAAGTGCTTATATTTATCTCCTTTGAACTTGTTCTTCCTTACATTTCCTTCCTGTCTTCCTTCTTTTTTCTTCATTGCTTCCTTTCTTTCTTCCTTTTTTCTTACATTATTTTCTCAACATAAAAATAATATTCTATATTTAATATGTTAATAAAATGTATTATACATATCTATACATCTGAATTCTTGGTAATTGTTGCCTCTTTTATTAAAAAATAAGGTCATAGCTTTTCTGGATTGGAAAATCAAGAAAATTTTTTTGGTCATAAGCCAAAAGGCAATAATGAAATTAAAGCTGTATTTGCTCTAGGCCTCACATTTTGTATCTCTATTAGATGATCCACCACCAGAAACATGGGCTTGCAGCTTCTAATAAAGAACATGAGATGGACGGATCACGAGGTTGGAGATCGAGACCATCCTGGCTAACACGGTGAAACCCTGTCTTTACTAAAAATACAAAAAAGATTAGCCAGGAATAGTGGCGGGTGCCTGTAGTCCCAGCTACTTGGGAGGCCGAGGCAGGAGAATGGCATGAGCCCAGGAGGCGGAGCTTGCAGTGAGCCAAGATCGCACCACTGCACTCCAGCCTGGGTGACTGAGTGAGACTCTGTCTCCAAAAAAAAAAAAAAAAAAAAAAAAGAATATGCAACATAATAGTCCCTTTATAAATGTCACAAGATACACTCCATCCTTTGTTAGGTGAAATGGCAATGAACATAAACTCAAACAAACTCGTTATGGTAGGTCCTTGTTTGGATATAATCACTTGGGTTTCTACAAAGTATTTAGAAATATTTTGCCATATGTGATATGAATGCTAGCTTTAATAAGCCAAGCCAAAAACCTTTACTATGGCTTCTGAGAGTTCTGTGCTGCACCATTACATAAAATAAATTTAAAAAAAATTAAAAAAAATGAACCACAAATTTCTGAAATCTTTTTATGGGCTGAAACACATTCAGGCAAGAAAATTTAAGGCCTTGTAATATCTAAAATCTTGGCACTAATTCATCACCATTTGGAGATAAAATAAGTATTGTATTCAACTTGGAAACCAACAATTATGTGTTTGTTTCCATGCTCCAAATATTCACAAGTGGTGGATATCAAATTCCATTCATGGCTACAAGTGGCATGTACTTTCCCAGAACTATTATGAAGCATCAAATAAGATGTGATGACTTTTAAGCACATTGATACATATGAGAATATCAATAACATGCAGGCCAGTGTCTCCACTTTATGTCATAATCAATGCCTATTCTTTTGTTGCCAAGTGTGTCTGACCTACAGATATGTTTTGTTCATTATATATAGTATTAAAAATGCACACTGATATCTAAAGGAGAGAAAATTTATATTAAAAAACCCCCAGATTTCTGCCTTTTTCCTGAAAAGCCAAGAGTCTGGAAAAACCTAAGTCCATATTTTCTCCACGAAGAACTGAGTAGATGAAATCCTGTTTTGACAAATATTTACTATTGGTTCATTCCAGTCACAACCACTTCTTTTATATTGCCAACATCAAGGCTATTTATAATAAAATAATACTTATGTAAAAATTTAGCTCTTTTACAGAATAAAAGGGTGAGAGCATATTATTTTCTTGCACTTGACCTGTTTAATCATTTATGTTACTTATCCGGAAAAACTGACTACTTAGGAGTTTGTGATCCCTTCTCTAAAGGGTGAATTTCTACATGTGAAAAAATTAAATATCTAAATTGCCTGCAGGATGTTAGGGAACTGGTGTTGGGTTCCAACAGAGGGGCTCTGATAGTTAGTCTTATGCAATAAGGACTAAAAATTATACCCCACGAATACCACCCATTTCACGTCTCCAGTATATTATTAATATCATTAATCATTAGAAAACTTCCAAAATGGATGGTCAAGATTCCCTATGACAACATTGTATGAATCCATTTGCTTATTCTGTGTAAGTTCCAAATGAGCAGGGGCTTTGTTCCTTAAAGCTCAGGACAGGTCTGGCACATAGTAAGTGCTCAATAAACCTCTGAGGTATGAATGGCAACCTGAAGTTACTCACAGTGCTGGATATCTTCATTTGATTCTCTGGAGCTCCCTTCCAACTTTCTTTACCCAGCTCTGAGCCCCGGGAAGCTCATGTGCAAGCTACATTACTAGAGTCTATAGATTCCTTCTTTCCCGGCACGCAGTGTGGCCCGTGGGGAACACAGACGGGAGATTGTTGGGAGGAAAGAGAGTGAGGTTGTGTATTTCAAAAGCTGGTTGTTTCCTTGAGAACTTACTGCAAATGTCTATTAAAGGTCGAGGCTTCTGGCAGGCAAGCCTCTCTACAAAGCCTTTACAGAGCATGAGTTTCCATAACTGCTCCCTCCTCTTGATCCTTCAGGCATATGGGTAGCAACACCTCCCTGCATCCCTTGTTTCCAGCCCCAGGTTACTATACTATCCCAGTCACCTCTTTGTGCATAGCAGTCCCCTTACAAATCCCTCCTCACACTCTCCAGTTTGAGTATGCCCTCTGTTCCTGCCAGGTTTCTCACTAATACCCTCATCCTAAAACCTGTTGGGGCCAACTTAGTCTCTCTCCTCTCCATAATAAAATAATAGAGGAGAAGCAGTTCTTCATTAAACAATTTTTTTCACCTTTACCCGTAACTGAGAGATCTTCACCTGTAAATGGCAGAAGCTGGGTGAGAGCCGGTGTCATAGCTGGCACGAACACGCCCCCGATAGAGTTCTACCGCGATATGGTCTTTGTCACCCTTATACAGGAGGATTCCACTGTCTTCATCTGTGGCAATCTAGTAGAAAGTAACCCTGGCATTACTAGGATGTGTAGGCAACCAAACGTATTTGATCAGAAAGAGACTGCTAAGTGAGGTGAACAGGTTTTACTATGGTTTATGTTTTCCTGATGGCTATGAGAAAACGATGCTGAAATTATTCCTTGAAAGGTGACTTGTTCTTAAATTGCTTTGTTGCAAATAAATCCATAAAGAAACTTAAAAAGAACAATAAGAAATCCTCAAGTAAACATGTTGGATGTGCTTAGAACTTCCTTTGCTGGAGATTTTCGCTAAACTGCTCCTTTTGCTCCTGTTATAAGCTTTATTTATAGCATCTGTGAAAAATGACTACATTGTCAAAGACGGATTTTTATATCCCATATTTAAAAACAACAAATTCTTCACAGTTATGCCACGTGTAGGGGGAAATCTTTGTTTTTATCCTGCTCTTTGGCCCATTTTGGCTTTTAAAGGATTAATTAGGTAAGTTAAGACTTGAGCCCCAACATCACTGTGCGGTTCTCATAACAATTTGGTGGGGCAAACACTGGAAGGTAGAGAATCATGCCTTCCAGGATTCTCTTCTTCCTGACTTCAAAAGGATCCCCTGTCCCTCACTAGAGTATCAGGGTAAACCAAAAAAGGGGTGGTGTCTACACGAAACTGGCTAAAGTCATTTGAATTAAAAATATATTAAATGATTTTGCTTATCAGATAAAACAAATATGTAGACATAATTTGCCCCATGTACACTATATTTATTATCTTTAATCTAGTGCAGCTTCTTCCATAGGGATCTGAATGACTTGCTTAAAGGTATACAGTGAGTTGGTGGAAAGACTTAAAATTTGAGTTTGTTAATTTCATGTCAATTCTTCAAAGTTCTGGGTGAAGAGTTAAAAGGTGCTGGTTGGCTGAGCGCAGTGGCTCACGCCTGTAATCCCAGCACTTCGGGAGGCCGAGGTGGGTAGATCACATGAGGTTAGGAGTTCGAGACCGTCCTGGCCAACATGGTGAAACCCTGTCTCTATCAAAAATACAAAAAAATTAGCCAGACATAGTGGCACATGCTTGTTGTCCCAGCTACTCGGGAGGCTGAGGCAGGAGAATCGCTTGAGCCTGGGAGACAGAGGTTGTAGTGAGCTGAGATCACGCCACTGAACTCCAGCCTGGGCAACAGAGCAAGACTCTGTCTAAAAAAAAAAAAAAAAAAAAAACCAAACAAAAAAAAAGGTGCTGGTGGTTGAATCCAGGTGTTCTTTCTCGCCTGCACCCTTCCTAGCTGCAGATTTCCTAAGAAAAGCCTCCCCCATGCAGAGGCTGAACTGCAGAGCCATAAAAGCAAATGAATCAAATGTTTTTGTCTGAGCACAAAACAAAGAGACATATTTTTTTTTACTGTCTGCTTATCAAGTAATGAATAAAAATATTTGTTTTTCATTTTGTCTTGAAAATACAAATGTTGAAGAGAAAAATTACTAACGCTGTCCACACAAGGAGCATTTTCTGTTTTTAACTGTCTATTTAAGACATACTATCAATCATTCAGAAGCTACCACAAATGTTTATTCTCTGAAGCTGAATTTTAAGATCCGATCATCTCTCCATAGAGAGAGATCTCTTACCTGAAGTGTTATGTTCGTCTGAGGCCGAACCTTGGCTGAAGGAATCTGAAGATAAGACTCTTTGTTTATAAAATTCACACTGACCAATTTTTCACACTTTTCTCCCTGATAGCCAGGCAAACACTGACATATTGGCTCATTTATTCTGACGATACACTGAGCTCCATTCTGACAATCAAAATTATCACACGGGCTGGTACGAGGGAGGACCATGGGTGGAGAAAACTCACAGAACAAGCCACTGAAGAATAAGGAGAAAAAAAAATAAGTTAATACGATTTTGCTTAATTGCCAATCTGAATTGAGAGCTGTATAACATAACTGTATATTATATATGTGTACTTCCTTGTTTTTCCAGTTTTCAAGTATTCTTAACTATTAAACAAAATCATCACTGTGCTGTACAATAGATATTCCAGACTTACTCATCCTGTCTAAATGACACTTTGTACCCTTTGACCAACATCTCCCCAAACACCATCCCTCTCTCTGTCCTCCTCTTTGGTAACCCTCATTCTACTCTTTGCTTCTGTAAGTTCTACGTTTTTTGTCTTAAAATTCTTTTATTTTAATTTTTGTGGGTACCTAGTAAGTGTATATATTTATGGGGTAAATGAGGTATTTTGATACAGGCATGTAATGCATAATAATCACATCATGTTAAATGGGGTATCCATCCCCTCAAGTATTTATCCTTATGTTACAAACAATCCAGTTATACTCTTTTAGTTATTTTTAAATGTACGATTACACTATTACTGACTATAGTCACCCTGTTGTGCTAGGTCTTATTGAACACTAGGTCTTATTCATTTCTGCTTTTACCTGTAACCTTCGGGGCATATGCACGTATAGCCGTTCACTGCATCCGTGCAGTGGGCTCCGTTTTTACACTTGTTGTCTTGGCAGTCGTCAAAATCGATGTCACAGTGTTCACCTACGTACCCTGGTGTGCAGTCACATCTGTTGGAACAAGCAGGTAATGGTTTCAAACCCAACTGAGCCAAAATAAGTAAACAATGCATTTTATCTAGACACAATGGCACCATCTTTAAAATACTTATTTAGAATAGGCTCATAGAGCCCCCACATTAATGGATACCTACAAAATCGAACTGTTCTGCAGTATGTTCCATGTTCTATCACTGTGATCTACCAGAGAAATAGTGATTTTATCTCCTTGATGATAGTGAACATCCACAGTCCAAATAAGAACAGGGTAATTGTAGCAGGGTCACTCCCTCCCACCCACTCTCCTCCCTCTTCCTTCCTTTCTTTCTCCCCACTTTGTTTGCTTACAGTGCGCTATATTTTCAGTTTGGCCTAATCCATTTGATCATTGAGATTATAAAAGTGCTATGTTGTAAAATTTACTGGAAATATTAAACATATTTAAAAAAAGATTAACATTTTTAATTTTACAATAGAGACTAGACACATCAGAACAAGGTATTATTTTAAGAAAAGCAAATATATTAATATTAAATACCCTAATTCACAATGAATCCAGATACTCATTATAGAAGAACGGGACTGACATAATGGGTTAGGATAGAAGAACTGATAGAAAATTCACGGGGCCAATCCCACGAACAGTTTTCAGCCTGTTCACCATGGTGGTAAAGGGTCTTGGCTGCATTGATGGTGAGGAACCAGGAGTAACAATACAGCTGACATTCACTGAGCACTTCCTCTGGCCCTGCTCTAACCATGTGGCATCTATGGATTCACTGAATCCTCTCCACAGTCCTGTGATATTGGTGGTATTACTTTGCCCACTCTACAGGTGAGGAGACTAAGGAACAAAGAGGTGAAGTACCTTGCCCCCAAACACTCAACTTCTAAGTGCCACAGCCAGGAATCAAACTCAAGCAATCTAACAAGAAAGCTTGTATTTCTAACCACTGCACTATGCTGTTGAATAATTAATTGCACAGGCTCCCTTTAAACCTATACTTCTCTAGTGCTGACCACTGGGATCTCTAGTTATGATACCAAGGATGCAGGACTTTATAGCTGCATGAAGAAAGGCAGTGTGGCACGTGCTGCAGTTTTCAAACTGCATTGTGGACCTATAGGGGACCACAGAATCCCTACAGGTACGGCCATCTATGAGGAGGGGTCTTCTGGATGCCTCCCTCTACCCTCCACCTTTTCCTCAACACTCTCCTGTTGTGATTTATTAGGCTTACATATTGGCTTCCAAGAGTGTTTTTGATTTGAGTTTAAGAGAGGGTTCACTGACTTTATATATATATATAGACACACATACACATACATATATACATACATATACACATAACTGCAAAGGCTGAATTCTGCAGAGCTAGGTCATAGTTTTCTCATATATACACACATATATATATACACACACATATACATACACTTCTACATACACATACATATGTGTGTATGTATACGTATATGTATATACACACACATATGTGTATACATATGTGTATACATGTGTATGTATGTGTATACACACACATACACATACATACATACATATGTGTGTATATATGTATATATATGTGCATGTGTATATACATATACATATACATACACACATATGTATGTGTGTATGTAGAAGTGTATGTATATGTATATATATGTGTATATATGAGAAAACTATAACAGCTCTGCAGAATTCAGGCTTTGCAGAATATGTACACATGTACATATATACACATACACACATACATATGTATGTGTGTGTATATGTATGTACATGTGTATATACATATACATACACACATGTATTGTGTATGTAGAAGTGTATGTATATATGTGTATATATGAGAAAACTATAACTTAGCTCTGCAGAATTCAGGCTTTGCAGAATATGTACACATGTACATATATACACATACACACACATACATATGTATGTATGTGTGTGTATATGTATGTACATGTGTATATACATATACATACACACATGTATTGTGTATGTAGAAGTGTATGTATATATGTGTATATATGAGAAAACTATAACTTAGCTCTGCAGAATTCAGGCTTTGCAGAATTCAGGTTTTACAGAACTGTGTTTGTACCCCGGCTTCATTCTTAATTGTACGTTATCAACTTTATTTTATTCTAGATTTATTGAGGTATAATTGAAAAATAAAATCTTTATATTTTAAAGATGTACATGGTAATGTTTTATACATACATACATTGTGAAATAATTACCACAGTCAAGCTAATTAACATATCCATCACCTCCCATAGTTACCCTTTTCCTTTTGTGGTGAAAATATTTCAGATCTGCTCTCTGAGCAAATTTCAAGTATATAATACAGTATTAACTATATTGACCATGCTGTGATATTAGGTCTCTAGAACTTATTATTCATCTTGTAACTGAAAATTTGTGCCACTGACCAACATCTTCCCATTTTCCCCACCCCAATTCCTGGTAACCACTCTTCTACTCTCTTTTTCTATAAGTTTGACTTTTTAAAATTCCACATATAAGTGAGATCATCCGGTATTTGTCTTACTATGTCTGGCTTATTTCACTTAGCATAAAGTGTATATAATATTGACTAAATTACTTAATCTCTGTAAGTGTTATTTTCCTCATCTTTAACACGTATATAATTCCACCTCACAGGTTTATTTAAAGATTAAATGCATCCATCTGTAAATTAATTAGTATAGTTTTTATATATAATGCATGTTCTATAAATTGCTGGTTTTAAAAATAATTCTCTATATACATCTTTATAATTCTATAAAAGCTTTTATGGTTTAGTCTGTATTAATTATCCACTTTTCTATTTCAAAGCTATTAGGATTTGAAGTAAGGATAATTAAAAACACCCAAGTGAATGTGGCATTACTGAATGCCTAAGGTTTTGTCTGAAAATGCTAAATCAGGATTTGAGAGTTGCTGGAGAGCGGATGAATTAAAACAAATGGGAGTATATAGCCTCTAAGAGTAGCAAACAGACTTTCAGCTCTGCATGTATGAATTAAGAAATAAAATGAGCTCACTGCATAAGCATGCTTGCTTTGCAGCCAGTTGGTTTTAATGCTAAATCATAGCAAAGCAAAGTAAACAACAAGTCTGAAGTTAAATGGACTCTAAGTGGCCATATACATTCTCAAAGAGATGGACAAGGCCCGAGAAGAGAACTTCCATCAATGTTAATGTGAGCAGAGCTGTTGAAGTGCCAAGCATGAAAAGAAAGAAGAAATGCTTTGAAACACTCTGAATTATTTATCTGAAAAAAGAAATCAAAGTGAAAGATAAGAGAACCACACATCCACCATAACGGCTGTCTAAGAGCTATTTTATATTCCCTTCTCTCCAAATACTATTTTTCAAGACCATTAGAGCTTGGAGTTACATTATGTCCAACAGTTTTGTCTTTCTTTTGCTCCTCAGACTGAGTTTCAAAACAGAAAGAAAAAATTTAAATAAGAATTCCTTAGTTTGTATTATCAATAAAACCTATCACATTCCTTCAACTCTATTATCTGACAAGGAGAGAGGAAGAAGCAAAGAATATAAAATACACTGTTTAGAAGCCCAAAGCTGGCTATGTAAGATGCATGTTTGAAAATACTGCTTATGGCATATCATAGTCTAAAAATATCTCAAAGCAATTTGGGAGATTTATGAGGTATATAATAAAGCAATAAAAGTAAAACCAGCTCTGTTAGCTTAGTAATAAGAAAATGAAGTTGAAGTAGCATAGCATAACTTGTCTAAACAACATTTGTCAGTAGAGATTTTCTTTAGCAGCTTCACATCATTTGATTTTTAAGTCTATTTTCTTTCCACAACTACCTTTCCCACAATGTCAGGAGTAACAGCACACACACTGACTTAACCTGTTTTCTGCTAAACTACATACATACAGCTATGAAACGAGCTTACAAACTATGATGGAAAACAGTGGGTTTCCAAATCAGTTAGTCCATAATGCAGCAAAATGCACTTTTAAGAGGGTCTAATTTATTTGATAGCGAGAGGAGATATTTAATTAAGGACTAGTCTTTTTGCAGACAAATTCACTTTCTAATAGTTTCAATTTAAGTCTTACTAATACTTTATCTTACACTTACAATGCACAAAGTACTGTGACGTCTGTTCAGCAGATGAGCAGTTCTGGAAAACTTTCCTTACTAGCTAATTTCTCTAAGAAATGATATTTATTATGTAAGTGATGTGTTTTCAATTTGCCAAATTAAATTGTGAGCGCATCATTGATATGAAGACTAAAAACAACTTACCTACAGTGTTTGGTTGAATAAAATATAATGTTAAGTTTTGTATAAAGTGAAAATGGAATAACACTGGGTTTTTGCCTAGGGTTGTAAACTAAAATATAATGCAAAATAGAATCAAATTTATTCTTTCCTTTTTCAAAAAGACATTGTAGGGAATTAGCAGGTGCTACAACTGTACCTACATATTCTACATTTTTGGATTTTAAACCAAATTAAAGCAAAAGCACATTGTCAAAAGAAAGTTTGAGAATAAATATTTAATTTAGATTGATATTTGAAAAGCAGTGGGGATCTGGCGATTCTGACCCCACTCTCCCACCTGACTTAAAATATCTGATGATCTGTTCGGTAAGTACAAATATCTTAGCAATCCAGCTCAAATTCCATCTTCTCTTATAAAATTCATCCCGACCTGTGTAATTGTTAATTCTCTGAATTCTATGGCAATTGAGCTTGGGTCATTTCTCTAAGAAGATGAATTAAGTGAAGGTGAATAGCTATAAAGGACTACAAAATCGTAAGATGGTATTATTACCACGTGCTGTGGCCATGGCAGGCACTCAATAAATATTGCTTGAAGGAACAAATAATGCTATTTGCTAGCTGTCTGATGAAAGCACAGCTCAACCCCTGTACCTGACTGTGTAATTCCTAAGAATCCAGCCTATTTGCTATACAATACCAACTGTAATGTTAATAAACTATAAAATTTCTTATAGGTAACACATAGTAGAAAAATCACCCAACTGATAAGTATAAATCCTAGCTCTAGCTCTGCCAATAAATAACCTCAAGATCTCTGGACAGTCAACTAACCTCTCTGGGCCATGGTTTCCTCATGTTTAAATGAAGACTAGATTATCTCTAAACTACTGCCAGCTCTAAAAAGAGAAGTTGCTGTTGAAAGACCCTTAAAATATTACAGGATGGTGGCAAAGAAATCACATAATTTGATAGCAAACATATTTCAGGAATATTGCTGGGGAGGAAAAAGGAAGTGATTTTTGAAGTTCTGTGTTCACTTAAGGGAGTACCCTTAGCGGGATTATAATGCTTTGTCACCCCATGCAAAAAATATTTAAGTTGGAAGAGACACTATCAATAACTACAGTGATCATCACAGGCATAGCCTGGGACTCCCTGGGGCAGCCTGAGATATATGGTCACTCTATCTTTCTCACCTTGGATAGTCCAATTATTGTTTCAGACCGTAACATCTTCAATTACATTAAAGTCAAATTCTCTATTTTACCACAGACTTACCTTCAGACAATGAAACACATAGAAGACATTACAAATGTCACCGGTTGGGCCTTCAAATAAATTTAAGCAAGCATTTTCAAAGGCTGCTCATTGCCTTAGGTGACTTCACAAAAAAAAATCATGGATGAAAAGGAAACACCTTTTCATTTTTCTTTAGTGTACTAAACAAAAAGTCCGGGGCTGGGCGCGGTGGCTCACGCCTGTAATCCCAGCACTTTGGGAGGCCGAGGCGGGCGGATCATGAGGTCAGGAGATCAAGACCATCCTGGCTAACACGGTGAAACCCCGTCTCTACTAAAAATACAAAAAATTAGCCGGACGTGGTGGCGGGCGCCTGTAGTCCCAGCTACTTGGGAGGCTGAGGCAGGAGAATGGCGTGAACCCGGGAGGCGGAGGTTGCAGTGAGCCGAGATTGCGCCACTGCACTCCAGCTGGGCAACAGGGCGAGACTGCATCTCAAAAAAAAAAAAAAAAAAGTCCATATTGTATATTGACATTTAAAAAATGTCACTGATACTAGTGAATAGGTCCCTTTAATCCTGAGCAGAGGTGTGAACCTAAGGATGAAGGAGGAGAAGGGCTCCTAAAATAATGGGTCCCCTACCCTGACTGTGAGCAAAAAGGTAGCTTTTGACTTACTTGAATCCCTTTGGAGTTAGGATGCACTTTGAGTCATGCTGGCAGGGGTTCAGGTCCTGGGCACAGAAGTCCAGCTTCTCCTCACACAACTCACCTGCAACAGGGCAAACAGTGTTAGCTCATAGAAAAAGGTCAACAGGCTTCCTGCCAGCAGACTGTGTCATTGTCATGGGTCTTAGAGGTTAGGGCAGCTTGTGATTTAAAACAAAACAAAGCAAAAAACCCAAAACAAAAGCCACAAGGCATGGAACCAGGTGGTCCATTATCCAATTCTGGGTCTGCGGCTAAGTAGTGTTGTGATTTTGGACAACAGGACTACTGTGATCTGTGACTAATATGAGCACCTTCAGAATATACTATGGGAATTAGGAAAAGGAAATCTGAATGCTTTTCAATGGCGTTATTTTGGATTTTTTTTCTTGATATATAGCATAGACCCAAAGGATGAATAAATTGCTAATGATTATTCACAAACTGAACCCACTCAGGTCACCAGCACCCACATCTAGAAACACACCATGTACCAGCACCCCAGAAGCCTTCCCCCCGGTCCCTGCAAAGAGGATCACTATCATGACAAGACCATAGGCTAGCTGTGACTGTTTTTGAGCTTGACATAAATGAAATCATTCCATATGTACCCTTTTATGCCTGGCTTATTCTATAGTTTTATGTTTGAAAAAAATATTCTCAAATCTTCATAGTCTCTGGTCTTAAAAGTCTAAAAGAAAAACACTTGGTTTTCTTCTTATGGATCATTGCCGCAGCTCAACAGAAAACTTCTTAGAGCCACATCCTCTGACATGTAAAGAAAAAAGTAAAAGGAGACTCAATCCAGAGACAGGGAACATATATTTTTTCCATGAAAGTCAGCTAACTCATGAAATAGAACTTCTATCAACAAATGAGAGCTGAAGGCATAACCACGCAGATTCTAGGTACTCTTTGTTGAATCACATGACTGATAATTTCTTTAGAAAATTTCTTCTGATAAAAATAACATGGTTATTGTTTCAGATACATTAGACCAAATGTAATTTTCATTTAGAAGACTTTCCCAATTGTGGCATAAAGTATTAAGGTGACTGGAAAGGTATTCATATACATAATATATATTAACTTACATAATACATTTTATTTTTACCTTTTCTACTTTACTCCTACTTTCCAATTGTTTTATATGCAATAAATGGACAAATAAAGTGACACATCTATAGGCAGCTATTCATTTCCAGGAAACTACTAAAACTGTCATTTGTAACAGCATCGGTTAAAATTTCAGGCTTGTGCACCTTGTAACAGCACCCCTTTGTTACAAGATGATCCTTTTAAAATAATACACTGCTAGTTGGTGGAAATCATTGCTTGACAACTAAATGTGGCATATTATTTAGACTTCAAGAGTCTTTTCCCGTGATGCAAATTAATAAATGTATTCATCTAGTTATTACATCAATCTGGTGTATGATTTTAGTTTTTATCTGTCTCTTAAAAAGAACTAATTGCACTTTAAGTCTCATATATTGCTTCTATAAGTTTTCTGGGATACAAAAGATTTTTAGCAACATATGCATGATGAACTATTTTTAAACAGGTTTTATTTAAAGGCTTGCGATTTCAAATAGTATTACTCTAAGTTGGATACCTTGATGAAATGCATTCATCATATTTTATCAGCCTACTATGATGAAATCACTTTGTTTCTAACCAAATCTATCTGATGGAGATATAGGCTGTTTATAGTAGTATCTATCCAAGACAGTTTGTAAAAACTGATAGTAAAGAAGGACCATTTGAGATACATAATAAATGTCATTTTATGTACTTTTCACTTTATGCCTAAATAAGAAACTGTTTTAAAATTATAATAAAGGGAAATGTTTTATTCTTTATTTACTCTGATACAATCCAACCCAATTCATCCAATCTAAGTCACAGTCCATAAGGATTTACTACATGATGTTGTGCTAGAGGCTGGAGCTACAAGGATGAATGTAATGGACTCTGCTCCTAATCAGTTCTTAATCTACCAGCAGAGAAAGTCTTGAGCTAGGGAAAGAACAGAGACAGATAATTTCATCTCTAAAAAAATAAAACTGAGAGTTGACCCTTGTCTAAAAGGAATTACTCCACAGAGTTGATAATGTAAAGGAGTGAACAAGGACAAAGTTCCAAGAAACTGTTAGCTAACCAGATTGTTAAATCTCTAATCAACAGCTTTAAGATTAAGCATGCCAACTTGAACATAAAAAACTACATCAATGTCAAGTATTCCTTATCTCTCTAAGAGTAGCAAAATAGCAATAATCATTATTGAGATTGTATATGATACTTCTTTGTGACCATTACATAGCTATACACCTGACCTTAGTAAGATAGGTTGACGACTTCAAAAATGATTTGATTTTTGGCCAGGCACGGTGGCTCATGCCTGTAATCCCCGTACTTAGGAGGCTGAGGAGGGCGGATTGCCTGAGGTCAGGAGTTCGAGACCAGCCTGGCCAACATGGTGAAACCCTGTCTCTACTAAAAATACAAAAATTAGCTGGGTGTGGTGGCGGGGGCCTGTAATCCCAGCTACTCAGGAGGCTGAGGCAGGAAAATTGCTTGAACCTGGGAGGCGGAGGTTGCAATGAGCCGAGATTGTGCCACTGCACTCCGGTCTGGGTGACAAGAGCAGTCAAAAAAAAAAAAAAAAAAAAAGATTTGATTTTCTTTATTATCACCGGACATTATAATGCTAACAAATATTACAAAAACATTTTCTGCATCCAATTACTGCCTAACTTGCTTTAAAGACCAATGTTCCACCCGACATTCATATCACCTGGGTCTGTTTACTATTTCCTGAATTTATTTCAACTCCATGACGGGGCTAATGGTTTCTCCTTTTGCTTTAATAACATCCTTTCACAATTCTGTTGTCACTTTTCTCATCCATTATATGTTCCCTTCTTTATGGAATCATGCCAGATCTTTTCAACTATTTCTTCTCTATCTCTAATTTTATATCGTGTTTGACTATGCCTATCTTATGACATATATATGGTATACATTTGTTTACTTAATGAGCATTTATATCATGCTTACTATTGTATGCTAAACAGTTTTAAACACTGTATAAATATGCAGTCACTTAATATTCATTACAAGCATATAAGGTAAGGTTTTAGGGTTGCACTGTTATGTGTGCATTTTATATTACTGGTGTTTATCTGACTCTCTTTTCTCGACTGTAAAATCACTAAGAGTAGAATTCTTGCCACATTTGCTTTTGTGTTTTTTCCAGAGTGTGGTATGCTGACATACTCAAATAATAGTTATTAAAAGGAGGAATCATGCTTTTTAAGGCAAGAGCTCTATCTTGTTGACCTGTAGTCAACTCAGATTTCATTCTAGCCTTTAGAGATTAGTGTAATTTTTTGCTTAATTACTCACTCATGATTAGTAATAACATAGCTTATGCTATTCTCTTTAAACATTACTGTGAATTTTCCCTGACTAAATATTAACATGAATGTTTTCATTGGACTGTTTCTTTAATTTTCCTTAATTATATTGGATTCTGCTATACCTGAGGGAAGGACCGCTTTCAAAAGAGTGCAACAGTGGCGAGATTCAGGAGCTCAATATAAGAAGGGAAACTTAGCAAGCTCCTTAGATGAATACTGGCCTGCATATCTACTTCTCAACCAGTAAGAGGAAATTAGACAGCTAAAAGCTGCACTGGTTTTCCAGGAAGAATAGAGATAAAATGACTAACATTAGTCAGCTAATGTATTTTTAGTTACCAATATTGAAAAGTTCCCCCAAACCTCATAGTATTGTGAGGACATGATGCCATTTTTACTTGGTTTTTATTTTAAGTGCAGTCAGAGCTAGTACTGAGTTAGTGGAAAAATAATAAAAAATAGGGGAATTGAGTTTGCTTTTGTGATGGCCCAGGTCCTGAGATAATATTATCAATGGCTGCCTCCCTTTCAGAGATGATAAAGTGTGAGGTGACAGAAAGGAAAACTGGAAATATTCTTTATTCGACTATACAGAGTTAGTGTTGTAAATGATTACCCTATAAGCAGGTCTTAATATGTTTAAACTGACATCAAGAAAGATAAGTCAATCCATTGGAGTGGTTTGGGGCAATGTGGTTGAATATAGGTTAAATGTTGGTGCCCATGAGCCTCTCAAGAGATAGGAGCCTAGGCAAGCCTTGACTCCATGATCTGGCTTCGACCCATTCCTCTAAATCCCAGGAAATCCTATTTATTTATTTTCAGCCATGGGCCCTTAAAATTTCCCAATAGTGTGGAACACAGTCATTGCCTGGCATTTGTGATTTCACTTTTGATCAGATGAGCAAATTAATTTTCCTTATGATTCTAGTTTTCATCTCTTGTTGATAAGAGGTTGAAGCATTCTGAGTGTATGTATATATGTTGGTTGTGTATGTTTTGGCGAGAAAACAAAGAGTGGTCAATCAGGGGGTCTATGGTTACCTCTTCAGGATAGGAGAGGTTAGTAAATGATCTACTGTAACTGGTAATAAATATTGCTGGTAACCAATATCTGCGAATGCCAGAACTTTCTTAAGAAAAAGCGCTACATGTTGTAAACAGAGGAATCTTTTTGACACAGAGGTTTTTGTTTTGTTTTGTTTTGTTTTGTTTTTTTGAGATAGAGTCTTGCTCTGTCAGTCAGGCTGGAGTGCAGTGTCGTGATCCTGGCTCACTGTAACCTCTGCCTCCCAGGCTCAAGTGATTCTCCTGCCTCAGCCTCCTGAGTAGCTGGGATTACAGGCACGTGCCACCATGCCCAGCTAATTTTTGTGTTTTAAGTAGAGACGGGGTTTCACCATGTTGGGCATGCTGGTCTCGAACTCCTGACCTCAACTGATCCTCCCACCTTGGCCTCCCAAAGTGCTGGGATTACAGGTATAGAGTTTTATCTATTTCTTAGATCACCTCTTCCTGATTTTGTCTGTCGGTTATATATGGGACACAACAGGACAAGAAATGACCAAGTTCTACAGTAACACTATTACAACTTGTGAAAGAGCATGCCAAAAGTGATACCCACTCTTCTAAATGGGAATGATTTTTCAGACTCACTCTTGAAGAGGAGATAAAATGCTACTTACTGAATATCTGTGAATGTGTTTCTTCTGAAAAATTTCATGGAGTGGTAATGTGCCCATTCATTCTTGCTTGTACAACCGTCCTGGTTTATACCCGTTGTCCCAACGTAATTGTCAATAGTGTGCCTGGGCACTCACATAACTACCTTGATTTGGATGATAAATGTTATGGGTCACCTTCTAGGTGGAACAGTAAAAACCTGGATCATCAGAGTTGATAATACTCTGGAGTGAAGAGTGAATCAGCATAAAGAGACCTCAGGAAGTAACTGTTCTTATTGGGGAAAATGACATTTGGTTAGTTGTATTATTGTCTAGGATGGCCTTCTACAGTTGTATGCAATATGCGAGAGTTGACTGGTTGCAGAACTATTTTATTGTTCTCAGCCTCAGTTCTTCATCTGTAAACTGAGGCTCTGGAATTAGAGATGTGTAAGGTTAACTGTGGCTCTAAAAAATCCCTTTTTTTCAATAAAAAGGAAAATGCTTCTGAAGATATGGATCATGCAGACAGCAAGTTACCAGAGGGAGTATCACACTTAGCTGTACAAAATAACATTACTTCATTCAGTGGTAAAAATAAAGTGCCAGCATATGTTCAGAGCCCCCTGTGGTACTGATATTGTGAGTATTATTGCACTGAGGAAGAAACCTCAATGCACATTGATGGTTTTTATGAGAAATAATACCTGGAGTTTGGCCTTACCTTCTGCTTCATTTTAGATCTATTAACCTAACATTTTTTTAATTTTTTATTTTATTATTATTATTATTATTATTATTTTTGTGACGGAGTCTCACTCTGTCGCCCAGGCTGGAGTGCAGTGGCATGATCTTGGCTCACTGCAACCTCTGCCTCCTGGGTTCAAATGATTCTCCTGTCTCAGCCTCCCCAGTAGCTGGGACTACAGGTGCGCACCACCATGCCCAGCTAAATTTTGTACTTTTAGTAGAGATGAGGTGTCACCATGTTGGCCAGGATGGTCTCATCTCTTGACCCTGTGATCCACCCACCTCAGCCTCCCAAAGTCTTGGGATTACAGGCGTGAGCCACTGTGCCCGGCCTGAACCTAACTGTTTTTAATGCTCCTTCCATGTTTAACACAAAGGGGCCCTTCCTATTGCCTTCATTTCTACTTCCTTCCTAGTATCTTAAGTTATCTTTTTGTTTAAATTTGTTACCATACTTACTGAAATAGTTTTAGAACTATTCTACAAAGCTCTTCCCTGATACTTACAGAATGATCTGCCTATAGCTTTTTCAAATAATTAAAACAGCAAATCAGATTTTTAACATCATCATATATTTTGAGTCCCAACTATGAATGGGGACCTCTACCAATGCTAGAAGTATAATGGTAAACAACAACAACAACAACAACAAACTATTCCTATTTCCACAGAGTTTATGTATGAGAGGAGGAGGAGAAAGATATTAATTCAGTAATTTCCCAAGTAAAGTAGTCCCCCTTTATCGGCAGTTTTGTTTTCTGTGGTTTCAGTTCCCCACTGTTAACAGCGGCCAAAACATATTAAATGGAAAATTCCAGAAATAAACAATTCGTAAGTCTTGAATTGCATGAGTTCTGAGTAGCTTGGTGAAATCTTGTTCCATTCTGCTCCATCACACCCAGCATGTAAATTATCTCTATCCAGGGTATCTGGCTGAAGAAGCCTCTTGCCCATCAGTCACTTATGAGCCATCTCAGTTATCAAATCCATTGTCGTGGTATCACAGTCATCCTGTTCAAGGAAACCTTATTTTACTTAATAATGGCCCCAAAGTGCAAGAGTAGTGATGTTGGTAATTTGGACGAGCCCAAGAGAAACTGTCAAGTGCTTCCTTTAAGTGAAAAGGTAAAAGTTCTTAACTTAATAAGGAAAGAGAGAAAAATTGTACACTGAGGTTGCTAAGATCTACAGCAAAAATGAATCTCCTATCTCTGCAAAGTTGTGAACAAGGAAAAAAGAAATTCATACTAGTTTTGCTGTCATACCTCAAACTGCAAAAGTTACAGCCACCATGCATGCTAAGGGCTTACTTGGGATGAAGAGGGATTCAGTGTGTGGGTTGAAAGACATGAACAGAAACATGTTCTGATTGATAGCAACTGGCTTCAGTACTATTTGTGGTTTCAGGCATCTACTGAGGGTCTTGGAACATATCACCCGCAGATAACCAGGGGACTACTATATGCATAAAATTGCCTCTGTGCTGAATGCTAAGCAGGAACATTTTATGGGGCTCTAGAAAGGGACTGTTTCCTCTGAAGAAGGACAGGAGAGATTCTTCTGAAGAGGTGAGACTCGGAGGCAAGGGTGAAGTGGAGAATGAAGAGCTCTGACAGAGGCTTCTGCAGGAGGCAGCATGAAGAACAGGAGCCCTAAGAGATGGGGAGTGAGCCCGGGAAAACATGGTGCCAGAGGAGCCCCAGAGGCTGGCTGGGCCACAGGGTCGAAGGTCTTCATTCTATGAATAATGGGCTCCCACTGAAAAGTTTTGAGTCGGGGCATGGCCAGATGACATCTGCACTTTGAAAAGAGCACTCTGGCCGGGCACAGTGGCTCACGCCTGTAATCCCAGCACTTTGGGAGGCCAAGGCGAGCAGATCACCTGAGGTCAGGAGTTTGAGATCAGCCTGGCCAAGATGGTGAAACCTCGTCTCTACTAAAAATACAAAAATTACCCAGGTGTGGTAGTGGGTGCCTATAATCCCAGCTATTTGGGAGGCTGAGACAGGAGAATTGCTTGAACCCGGGAGGTGGAGGTTGCAGTGAGCAGAGATTGCACCACTGCACTACTCTAGCCTGGGCAATGAAGAGCGAAATTCTGGAAAGAAAGAAAGAGAGAGAGAGAGAGAACTCTGTCTCCAGTGGAGGACGGCAGATTGCATAAGTGGGGATACAAGTGCACATGAGAGGTGACCACTTGTACAGGGTAGGGGTGGGGTGGAGATATACATGGCCCAAAGTAGTGTTTAGGAAGCAAAACAGATGGGACTTTGTGATGGACTGAATAAGCATGGGGGAAAGAGAGAGAGGGAGTTGTCTAGAATGTCTATGATTTGGGTACATATATTGGGAATTACCTTTCGGTGACATGGAGAACAGTGGAAGAAGACCAGGTTTTCTGGTGCAAACAGAGTTTAAAATACAGTGATGTGGTGTTGAGGATTAAATTGTGCCCCTCAAAACAAAATATGTTTGAGTCCTCTAGTACCCCAGGTTGTGACCTTATTTTGAGATAGAGTTTTTACTGAGGAAATCAAGTTAAAATAAAGTCATTAGGATAGGCCCTAATCCAATACGGCTTGTGTTATCAAAAAGGGAAACCTGGATACCAAGAAAGACAGGCATAGAGGGAAGATGATATGAAAAACAGGGAGAAGCCAACTAGACAGGCCTGGAAGAGACATTTCCCTCACAATCCTTGGCAGGAATCAACACCTTGATTTCAGACCTCTAGCCTCCAGAACTGTAAGACAATAAAACTCTGTTATTTAAGCCTCCAGTTTGCAGTAATTTGTTATGGCAGCCCTAGCAAAACAATACAGGTAGTAAATTCCAAATCACTGGAAGTTTACAGAGGGGAATAAAACTTTCAACTTACGCCACTATTTCTTCCTTTTTCTTTTTCTTTTTTTTTTTTCTTTTTTCATTTTTACGTCTCTTTCCTCTCATTTTATTTCATCTAGCTGTCCTCTCCTTTGTCTCAAGTTTTCTTTTAGGACTATGAGCTTCTCCAACAGTCAGTCTGTAATAAGCGGTGCACAAAGGAGAAGGAGTGCTCCATGACAAGGCTCCCCATGCTTCAAGAGAGTCAAGATGTAAGTGGAGCACAGTAGTGTAGATTAGCTCTACATTTGCTGCTGTGGCCAGATGTCTCTCTGCAAAGCACTGTGAGTTGTGCTTGACTTGGACCAATCATCACTTACTCCTCTGTTGGAGGGGAGCTGGTGTTAGCAGTTAGAGCTTGCAGGACAGGCTATCCAAATAATAACAACAATTCTCCTCTTCAAGGTCTTAGAGACGGCAAAGGCAAGAGAATCATAGACTACTGTGTCTTGAAGAAGAGAAAGTGAGTCGAATGCCTGTGCCATCAGCTTTATGGTAAGTTTGCAGATGATCTTGAACTTTAACAGCTGCAATTATTAACTACTTATGTGCATACACACACACACACACACACACATAATATATATATACTATCATTAAGTATAAAAATAATCCTGAAAGTGTTTTATTACTTTACATTATATCAACCGGGCACAGTGGCTCATGCCTGTAATCCTAGCACTACAGGAGACCAAGGTGCGTGGATCACCTGAGGTCAACATGGTGAAACCCTGTCTCTACTAAAAATACAAAAAATAACTGGGCATGGTGGTGCACATCTGTAATCCCAGCTACTTGGGAGGCTGAGGCAACAGAATCGCTTGAACCTGAGAGGCGGAGGTTGCAGTGAGCTGAGATCATGCCACTGCACTCCAGCCTAGGCCAGACACGGTCTCAAATATATATATATATATTATATATATATATATATATATAATATATATATATATATATAATATATACATAATATATAATATATATAAATCATATATAATATATTATATATGATATATATTATATTAAATATATATATTATATATATATTTGGAGAATATTTGAGTTGATTTACATTTCCTGTACATACTGTCAAATTTCTTAAATGTACTTTTTCTTTAAAAAATACTGCTTTAACTCATTAAGCATTATTGAAATTTCTTAACTATAGTAATTTTTTGACAAATGAATGAATAATGAAGATAGTATATGGTCCATGAGAGTTAACAATAAATGTTTCCCGAAATGAGTAAGAATAGTTTAAAAATAAATTTACTGATAATATAATTAGTTTACATGTACTCTCTCAGAGTGAGGTTTTTTTATTTCGCCAACAAAAGCTGCTTTAGTGTAATTTTCATTACACATCTTGGGAGAAATTTTTTGTGCTAGATCTAGCAAATGATTGAAGGATGAGTATGACAAAGCTTTACCCTGGAGAAGTTCCCATATGGAAAATTTAGAGAAATAAGATCAACATCTAATTTCCTACTGTCCGTTAAGTTTCCTTAATGACTGACATATGGGTAGCATCCCGGCCTAGAAACTGGGCTGAATGAAATTTTTAATTATTATTAAAAACTATATTATACAGTTCTGAAATACATTATTATCCCAAAGAGATTTGTTCTCTTCGCTAAATAAGCTGTGTTAATTACAGACAGGAAAGTTCTGAAGAATTGTTGGCTGGGCTATTTTTTTTTTTTTTTCCCTAGACGGAGTCTTGCTCTGTCACCCAGGCTAAAGTGCAGTGGTGCAATCTCAGCTCAGTGTAACCTCTGCCTCCTGGGTTTGAGTAATTCTCCTGCCTCAGCCTCCTGAGTAGCTGGGATTACAGGCACGCACCACCACGCCCAGCGGATTTTTTTTTTCTGTATTTTTAGTAGAGACAAGGTTTCACCATATTGGCAAGGCTGGTCTCAAACTCCTGACCTCGTGATCCACCTGCCTCGGCCTCCCAAAGTGCCAGGATTATAGGCATGAGCTACTGTGTCCGCCTTGGCTGGACTATTAATTTCTTTCTATCTACCAAGAAATCTGGGCAATGGGATGTCTCATCTAGGCTTATTTAGTCCTCAAAGCCTGCTTATCAAAAAGGTGGACGCCTGCTTATCAAAAAAGTGGATCATTTTTTTCCCAGATTAAGATTTCTGAAATTTTCCAACTCAAATCACTGTTAAAAATATTAATTTGTTTTACACTAAATGGATGTTGAGTATCTCTCTTTAATTTTCCCCAAAGTTAGCTTTTTAAATTCAAATTGGGCATGTCTACAACAAAATAATTTTAGATAGCAGTACATGGTGTTGCTGGCACACATAACTCTTGCTACTGTTGCTACCTTCTGCTAATGTAACTAGATTAGCTTCTTCTCTCTTTGAAATAGATAAAAATCTGAGTCCATTCTGGATATCATAGATGTACGAAAGAGGTGGCGAGGGTACTGGAGCTGATATTGCAGCCCATTTTTATTCCTACTGTAACTTGTAACAAACTGTTTTTTATAAGAAATAATTATTAATATTGATAATAATGAAGGAGAAATTTAGGGTGGCAATCTGAATAACTGCACCAGAATTCTAGGGTTAAATGTAATCAGTCAAACTCAAGAAAGATTTGAATAAATGTACTAATTTTATTCTCTTTGAATTAACTCAGCAAGGGAAGATATCAAAATAAGCAACCTAACAGATAAAAAATATGATTTAATTTCTTAAAAGTACACTACTTGAGGGCATGGTATACCTTTATATTTATATTTTTGTATTTCTCCATTCCCATTGCATTCGCTAGTAAAGTGGCACAAACTAGGTGCTGGATAAAAAAATAGGAAAGATAGCACTTATTTGATTGCTTCTTGCAGGCAAATGCTTTTTAAATGTTAATGGAGACCCAGATCACATAAAGAACAATGTAAGGAAGCCAAGAGAGAATTGAAAAACTGATAGCAGATTTGTGTTCTGAGATGTGAGCCCGAGGTGTGCCCTTGCAGGCTGGATGATATGGGTAGACTGTTCATTTCCAGATTTCCCTACTGTATTTTTATGCCTAACAATTACCATTCCAATGGAGGATGGAGAGACTATGAGCTCCATTATCAAGAAATTGCACTTGTCAGCACTTAAGTGGAATGTTTGAGGAAGGTTAAGATGAATGGACCTGAATGTTTATCATTACCAAATTTTATAAATTCGATCCAATTCTGATTTTAGAAAGTATACATTTCCCATTTGTTCTTTATTTATAGAAACAGAAACATTCTCTCTCCTCCTACAGACCATGCAGTGTGGCAGAGAGACTGATGATCTATAGCACAGGGTGGATATAGCTGATGAGATTATGGGAGTCATCACAGGGCAGCTTCATTAAGTTGGACCTGAAAGAAAAGTATGTATATTTTCTCCTCTTTTGCTAAACCAGGCAGGCCCTATTTGTTACATACTCAAGGTTATAATCCCAGGCACCACAACACAGTAACACAGGCAGATGCCCAGTAAGATACATTAGCCATTAACAGATGTGATCTTTGTGTGCAATAGGTGCAAAATGGGACACGTACATAATGGGAACGCTGCCATAGAGAAACCCTGTGAGATAAAAGTTTATCATAATTCAAAATAGGAAGGTTCAAGAAAATATGCTATAAACGTAGGTGTTAAGACATTTCAAAGAAGGAAAATCAGTTTTTGGTTCCTATTTTTGTTTTCTAAGTGGTATGAAATGAGTTGCTTGAGTCTGTCCGGGAGATTGGTCAGTGTTCATATTCAGAAGGAGTGTTTTTCTTTACTTACAAACTAGTAAAGTAGCTATATTATATTATTAATGTTCTTGGGATGTGAGAAGTGATGGTTATGTACTGAGAAATATTTGAACTGATCTGATCTTGCAGTAAAGAATCAAAGCCAAAGAGTTTTTGCTCAGTAGATCAGGGTATTGTCTTATGGATTTTTGTATCACTTTCAATACTTAGCATGGTGTCCTGCATAAGATATTTTCTCAATAAGCATCTGGTATATTTTTAAATGAAAAAAAAAAACTTACCTCTCCAAATAAACAAACAGAAAATGAAGTGTTTTTCAGCACTTCCTTATTGGAACACTGAGGCTAAATAACATAGCCAATTCCAGCAGCTACTGAAACTTCAGAAAATATTTAACTCAGTTTTCAAAATAAATAAATTCAAATTAGATTGAATAAGACTTGCTTAGGCTAAATTGTTGTTCTGGGCTCAATGGGCACTGCCTATTAACTAAAGAGCAAACAAGATCTTTAAAACTTTTTTTGAGATTAAACTGCATTTAAGAAAGTTTTGAAAGGTTGGAGGATGAATACAAACCACATAGTATCATTAGGCTGCCAAAGTATTCTCTCTAGTAAAAACAGACGGCAACTTACGTTTCCCTTATTTGAGGCTCACAAGTGTGTCCGCGACTATAACGACCTTGATATAAAGACCTTACACATCTCGAAGCAGAATTAAAAACAGAAGTCACTGTTACTAAGAGATCATGAAAATCTAAAAATATACACAAAATCTACAAATCCAACTCAGCCAAATCCAAGAGCTCTTCAGCATTGTGTATTTCTTTATGTTTCAAAGTAGTGTATGGGGGCAAAGAGGACCAAAGACCTATCCCTAAATAAAATCTTTCTATATGAAGTGAGCATGCAAAGTAAAATTAAAAACAATAATAATAAAGACAGACAATACTGAACAATATGGGGAGAGAAATTTCCATTCTATACATAATTTGCCTTAGGTAATTTTCTTTATAAAAAATTGAATAAAGAATTCCCATAAGAATTCTTCTGCCATGAGGAATGGCATCAAATATATCTGGACCATGTCACTGTAGTGATGATGGCTGGAATTAAATGATGCAAAATTTAAACCTGTCTTACAGGGCAGCCTTCGATATTTCCAGAGTATAGACATTTACCAATTCAAAGTGTTTTCCGATACATAGTTACATGTTACTCTCAAATGTCTATGTGAATTAAATGACAGATATCATTATTCCTCTTTCACAGAAGAAAAATAAAAGACTGGGAGGTGTCCCAGAGTTTATAAATATTCGTGCCAGGAAGAGAAACCCGAACTTTTCCCCTTACCTACGCAAACTAACCACCTGCCTTATGGGATAAAAGGTAGCCTAGTTCTCAGGGGGAATTTATTCATTAATTGTACAGGCATTCATTCGGTGCTTTTTTCCTATCTAGATAAAATAGACGGCTTGGCTGCACTTGAATTTTGTGGGTACAGCTTTCCTTACATAAGGACAATTGTGCATAGCGAGCTGAAGAGACAGCAGGAGAGCAGAAGGAAAGCTTGTTTGGCATAAATCATGAATGAGAAATAAACTATTGTGAGATAGAAAAGAAGCCGTGCCTGGAAGGAGGCAGCAAGGCAGAAGGGACAGGCTCCAGCAGAGGCCCCCACCTCAAAGTGCATGCTTTGGGGCCAATGAGACATGGGTTTGCATCTGGGCCTCTACTTACAAGGTGCATATCGTTGAATAAGTGGTTTATCATTGTTTCATAGAAGTTTTTGCCCACCTTTGTGTTGTTCACATAAACTACAGAGTTCTTTTAAATTAACAATGTATCGACTAATGATATACATTCTTTTTATTTAAGACAATTCCCCCAGGTGCTAGAAAAAAATGGAAATTCTATTTCCAATTAAGTTTTGAATTGAAAATATAGAGAATGATTTGACTGCTTTTAAAAGCAAATTCAGTCAGCAGCAAATTCTTGGAAATAAAAGGGAGCTTTTATAAACATAAGCATGAAATTTAGTCAACACATGAAACCACATGGCGATTTAAAACACTTGTACTGCCAAGATTGTTTCTAAGAGTATACACAACAATTTAAGGACATATTCCTGTGATGGAATAATTGCTATTATGTTTCTGAGATAGACTCAGACCTTAGACATCCCTGACCCAGGCCACCAATTGCTTAGTACTTGTAAAGAGAAAAGATGCCATTTGACCCAGGAAGGTATTAGATGCATTAATCCACAGAGAATAGCACATGTTATACTGTTACATTCTAAAATATGAAACCATTTGTTTTCATGGTTTTCAACTTAACTCTGCACACTGTAAGAGTAAGTCAGCAAACACAGTAAATCATCCAAACAATGCAACAGAGGAAATGAAGCCCATAGCAAGAGAAGACAGAGAGACCTGCTATATAATAACCTTTGTTTTTTGTTTTTTTTTTTTTATTTGAAAGCGAGTCTCACTCTCTTGCCCAGGCTGCAGTGCGCTGGCACAATCTCGGCTCACTGCAACCTCTGCCTCCTAGGTTCAAGCGATTCTCCTGCTTCAGCCTCCCAAGTGGCTGGGACTACAAGCTTGTGCCGCAACGCCCTGCTCATTTTTGTATTTTTAGTAGAGACAGGGTTTCACCATGTTTCCCAGGCTGGTCTCAAACTCCTGGGCTCAAAGGATCCACCTGCCTCGGCCT
The DNA here is from genome assembly GCF_029289425.2 of Pan paniscus. Taxonomy (NCBI): domain Eukaryota; kingdom Metazoa; phylum Chordata; class Mammalia; order Primates; family Hominidae; genus Pan; species Pan paniscus. The sequence continues at coordinate 20,823,143 of NC_073252.2, read as the reverse complement.
CCCAAAATGCTGGGATTGCAGGCGTAAGCCACTGCGCCCAGTCTATAACTTCCTTATTATCCTCATAATCCAACTGCAAATGCTTCAGATACAACTGGAGCTATCAAGACAAGCACACATTGTGTTCCTTTTAGGACACTGTGCCAGCATCTGGTACTTGAAGACTTTTGGTAAGCTGAATAATTAAAAATCCAATGTAATTAGTTAAAACTCTAGGTCTTTAAGATAACATTTCATAAATATTCCATGATGATTTCCCAGACATGGCTATCACTCTAATAATTCTATGACTCAGGCCAGGTGTGGTGGCTCACACCTGTAATCCCAGCACTTGGGGAGATTGAGGCAGGTGAATCATGAGGTCAGGAGATCGAGACCATCCTGGCTAACACGGTGAAATCCTGTCTCTACTAAAAATACAAAAAATTAGCCAAGCATGGTGGCGGACGCCTGTAGTCCCAGCTACTCGGGAGGCTGAGGCAGGAGAATGGCGTGAACCTGGGAGGTGGAGCTTGCAGTGAGCCGAGATCGCGCCACTGCACTCCAGCCTGGGCGACAGAGTGAGACTCCATCTCAATAAATAAATAAATAAATAAATAAATAAATAAATAAATAAAATAATTCTATGACTCACGTTCTTGGGCCCTGATGTATTTTGGGAGCCCAGTGGCCCATATTGACGTCAATAATTAAATATGGCATTTTTATGCTTAAACATACTACCTAGTAGTCACGGTATCCTATAACACAAATTTATAAGTCAACTTCTTGGGCTTTATAATATTTATTTCATAAAGTGTTTCAATAAATGTATATACCTTCAAATATTTTTCATATTACATGTTACTAAAGATATTTGCTTAAAGTTATGGGAACAGTCTTACTTAAAAATTTTTCTATCTACAGCCTTATCTACAGTACTAAATAACCTATGTTTTTCATTCCAAAAATAATATGTTTGTGATATATTTAAAAAGTGAAAGAATATAGACAAGTAGAAAATTAAAAAAAATTATATTAGTCCCTTATTCTAGCCACCCCTTCTTCCCATTCAAAAAGTTTCTATTCATTGTCTTCTAACAATAGATAAATTGCATTTCAGAGGCCCATTTTATACTGTTTGTCATAGCGATGCATAGATTAAAGATCTGAATGACTGATTTGGCATATTGTTTTCAGATTTTATATTTTGTCAACATTCCTTTTTACTGTGTACACACAGTGAAATCTATGTAACTTTACAAGAAAGAGGGAGACTAAAATGAAAATCATAATAGACTTAAAAGGCAACTAACCTTTTTCCACCTCATTCAGATTAGCAGCTGGCAGCGACAAAGACAGAAGAGACAAAAGACTTTTTACATTGCAATACAACAGCAGAGCACAGGAAGCCAATGCGCAGCGTTCACAACAGAGAAGCAGGGGTGGGCGAGCGAGCTGAAGCAAGGCTTGGATTTCTTACCTACAGCCGGGCCACACGCACAAACATGGAGAAAATGAGGCAAAAGGTAAATGCCATCACAGGGAGCTAGAGGTCTGCGTCTAAACCAGGTGATGGAACAACCAGCAGTGTTACTGTTTAAGATGGACACTGAATGGCTTGTGCATGGGCGTCAGAGATTCGGAAAACAAAGAGAAAATGGGTACACAATGGAAAATTTAAAGTGGTCTGAATATTTTCCACAAAATGTGTTCTAAGGCTTTACACACCCAATTTGCATGGAGATGTTCATTTTATGGAATTTAAGTAATCCCATTACGTGAAAGAAGGGCTTAAAATGTGATCAACTGTGTCATACTTGTATGTGGTCCTGTAAGAATAAGAGTTAATTAAGACACACAGTCTTGATATAGCAGATCCAGGGTTCTGACTGTTGGGAAATACACAAAAGCACATTTTTGAATTAAACACCTAAGTTAACACTACAGCCTAAAAAAAGTGTCCATTTTTTTAAAAAACAAGGGTGTCATATTTATAGTTTTTATTTGCATAGGTGTTAGGTTTATGTTATTTCAGGAATTCCTTGGAAATTTAGCTCCAAGAAATGTCTTGTCTTTAGAAAGAAGATGATCATGATTTTAAAAAAAAACCAAACAAAAAATCAAAATCAACAAAATTCTCTCAAGCTACAATTAAAACCTTAAATTTAATTTTAAAATTATTTAACAATTCTGAAGTCCTACTTTCTTAATAGTATAGGGATGTTAATTTAGATTCATAGTGAATTCAACTTTTCAAAAGTTAATCTTACCTAAAATATACTAGTAATCAGCAGTCATGCATTACACAACTGGAAGCACAGATGATGAACTGGAGTATATGGAGAATGGTTTTGGTGACTAGGGTGGTGAAGTTACAGCAATATTTAAATAACAGAAAAACAGTACTTGTCCTTACAATTCATGCTGTCAATCCCTGGAGCAGGAAAGAGCAGAGAATTTTCTCCTCTAACAAATCAGTAACTACTTACTGTGATATTTTGGTCACATAGGGCTTAAACAATGTTTAATAAATTCCCCATTGGTGGCTCATTTTATTTTAAATATTTCTAGTCACGTTTTGTAGTCTGTTCATCACATCATAACTTCTCTGTCAGATTGCCCTCAGATCTCTGAATTTGTTTCCATTGACATAATGTCCGTTCTGACTCTTGACATAGGTGTCAAATACAAAAACTGTCACCATAATAATTTACAAGCTTTTTTTCTGTAAGTCATTATTTGTTCTTATTAAACAGAGTTCACTTCTCATTGTATGCTTTCGGGATATAGAATAAAAAATTTTCAAAGGAAAAATCAACTTGTTACTAGGATGATTTTTAAACACTGACAACACTATTATATTCCCTGAGCATAGCAGGGCTTCTGCTCCCAGATCTCATGCTCATTAATCAGATTCCAAACTCAAATTTAAAACCATATAATCACATTATAAGAAAATTCCTCCTTAACTGCAGACTTGGATGAAGTAGGATATAAAACTCTAGAGCCTCATTCATACTTCCCCATAATTAAAGGTCACTTATGTGTCAATGATTTCAAAATCCACAGATGGTTGTTAGAAATTTTGTAAATGAGCTCATTTCATGTGTGCACAAAAATACTACAATTAATAGATGAGTTATACATTTGCCCCATTTAGATACCTTCTCTCATGCCAAATTGTCAAACTCTTCATGGCCCACAAGACCCATTCCAAAGATAAAATGGTCATATCTTCATGTTCTGTACACCATGCACTTTCTGTTTAGTATTTTTGTTGATTCTTTGCCCAAATTAAGGCAAACTGACATTTGCAATAGTTATAAGTAAAAAGACTAAAACAGTCCCAGTTCTTGTGGAGAGCCAAATGGCTCTTGACAGATACTCATGGCAAGTTCCCAGATGACAGCTTTTATAGATGTCACATTTTGGCTAAAAAATGGTTTGGCTAAGCTTTAGGTATTTATGATACGTTTCAAAGAAAGAGATCTGACATAGTTGGGGAAGTGAGGCTTCATAACACTTCTCCAAGGAAACTGCTCTGAACTGACACTTAGAATAGGAGAAAACATGTGTTCAAGAGGAGCAGGTGTAGGGAGGGAGCTGGGGAAATGAAGGGTGAGCAGGTGAGACAAAGACTCAAAAGAAATGGATAAGAATAAGGAATAGCAAATCTAAAGTCAAAGCAGGAGGACTCCTCCAAACCAACTCAAGAGTCCTCAACCACCTTCTAGAAATTTTATTGTCAAAAAGACACATAAGAACCTGATTGCAGTTGTGCTCCAAAGCCTAGGTTTTCATCAGGAAATATATATATATATACACACATATATATATATGTATATATATATGTGTGTGTGTGTGTATATATATATATATATATATATATATATATATATATATATATATATTCATTCCTGGTTCTGTGCATTGGTTAGGCAAAGCTTGCTTGAAATGCTTGGGTCCAATTTGTCTGGTGCAGTGACAGTGGCTTGGTTTAAGGAGGCCTCCAAAATTAACTGGGTTCTTAAGCCCTTTCTATAATGATCAGGAAAATGATGGAAAAGAGAATTATTCTATCCTAAGAAGGTACCAGGTAGCAGATTTTAGTGCAAACATCGGGCTTCTTGGAGAAGTCTAAATTAGCCCATCCAATGAAGTTAAATTCTTAGGTAGCTCAAAGTGCTCCAAGTCAAGTTTCTGAGGTGTGATAATATTGGTAATATTAGTGTGAAAATCAAAGCTACGTAACACCTACATTCTTTCCAGATACTCTAGAAGGGTGCATGTTGAATATACTTGCTATTCTTTGTTTATGTAAAATATCAAATAATGCTAAAATTCCACCCACTAAGCAGTCGAAGGGCCATAGACAACTACTAGAAGACTTGGTAATACAGCACGTTCAAATTTCTACTGGAAACTTAATATGCTATTACTGCTTTACATGACATTGGGTGCTTTATTGGTGCCAAAAAAATAAAAATTAAAAATAAGACCCTAGAAAAGGCAGCCTTCAGAGTCACTCAAACAGATCTGGGTTGCCAAAACCGAGCCTCATTATTCTACCTAGCATTTTCCCATCAAGAAAGGTACCTAGTAAAGTTCAGTTTGGGTATTCCATAAAAGCTTCCATTTTAATAATTTTCCAACAAATCCCTGGGAAAATTTAATTATACAGATGTATGTTCATCTTTCATGTTATGAGATGTTAACTCCAGTCACCTGCATTGTAATTTCATCCTTTGATTTTCTCACTATGTATTAAATTATATGAAAACAGACATAGTAAATGAAATGCACCCAGAAAATGAAAACGGCAACTTTGAGTAGAGTGACCAAAATTACTTCTCCATTTTTTTCTTACAAATAAAATGTACAACTTTCTTGTTTTTCCTTTGTCAATGTTAAGTGATTTATTAAAGGAAAAAGAGCATATCTATGAAGTTTCTAATTCAGAGCCACAAAAAATAAAAAATCAATTCTGACAAAACAGACAAGTCATAAACTTGATGTTCACTTTAGAGCAAATTGGTTTGAATAGGGAGGAAGTTTAGCAATTAATACTCTAATGAGATGTGTCATCCAAAGAAACAAAAGTGTTAGAAAAAAGGTGATAGTCTTATAAGACTATCCAAAGTGCTCAATATCTTCCTGACTTTTATTTTGAGGGACATGGGTTACTAGAGACAAACACTCACTAGCGAAGACACAAGTATGAAGACGAATGATCTCAAAAGCTTAATTATGTTTTGGCTATTAAATAAATGTCCTCTTTTCACACAGGTACTGGGGGTTGGTTTGCACAGGGAAAATGGTTTGCACAAAAATGCCATTTAATAGTGGGACTAAAAGCTTTAGCAAAATAGCTTCTTTTATTACTGGATAGCATGGCTTTATAATAGATGCATGCGTTTGAACAGAGATTCCTGGGTCTTTTATTTGGTTAGCTGAAACTATCTTTAAGTCCTTATGTTATTTACATTACATCTGATTTTCAAGACACCTACCATTTATCAAATAAAAAAAGATTTACTAAACATATATAACATAGTTCCAATCATGCTTTCAAACAGATATACTGATCGAAGGCAAAATATTTCCTATTATTTGTACCTGTATACTCAGGTGGGCAAAGGCATGTGTAGTTATTAATGCCATCGACACATGTAGAATTATTTTCACAGTCATTATCTTCACAATCATCAACGTTGACTTCACAATTTTCTCCTTCAAATCCATCAGCACAAATACACCTGAATGCCAGAGGAGAAAAGGCAAAAAACATCTTTTTGTTGCATTTTAAAGTCATGTGGTCTAAATATTGAAAAAAGCATAATTACACACTCATCAACCGTAGAGCTTTTAACTACCAGAAATTGATTTTTTAAAATGGGTTTAACTGACATGTTGTAAACATCAATTTAAGGTAATATCCACCAAAGCAGAAACCCTTCAAAAAATAAAATTTATGCCGGTTGCAAGAAGGCAAATGGTTCCATGGTCTTAAAAGTCAACAAACCCACTGTATTTGCAGGTCTAAAACACAAGCAGTTTTATTCCACAGCCCTAGGTATCTTAATCTTGAGTTGTGCTCTAATAAAATAATTCAGGCTTCTTTGCTCATAAATGAAGAGGAACTGGTTCTGATCTTTAAAACTGCAACATCTACTAACATACTTATAATGTCCTTGATGTTTTGAAAAAAAAAAATCCGAAAACAAAATTTTGTCTTCCTTGCAATTACAAAATGTGAATGTTCTCTTTGTCTTAAATACAATCCTTCCTCTGGCATAAAACTATCTTGAGTATGTATCGAATAATTTTTGAGTAAAGTCTAGATGAATAAGAGAGAACTTCATAATAGAATGCAGCAGTGAAGTCTATTTCTTCTAAAAAGTGAAATTCTAACAAGTTTTAGTAGTATATTAGCATTCTTATGTGACATTATTAGTGTCATTTAATAAAGAGCTCCAGTTCATAATTCATGAAGTACATCTGAAGTAATTGTACCATATGATTAAATAACTCCAGATTAAAATCGTTCACAGCCAGTCTGTCTACTTACATTGCGTCTTGGAAATAAATCGTTAATTTTCTGTTTCAGTGGGACCTATATCTTGTCATTACACACTGTCTGTTAAAGCAATAAGCAAAACAACAGATGAATATATGACTAGCAGTAGGGGACTAGTTGGCTATTAATTAGTATAATGGAGCCAATATTAATACTTTGTCTTGCCCTAATCTGACCTGATTAACCATAATGTGCACATGTGTATGTTTGTAAATTAGTTTTGGTTTTGTAGCATCCTGTGCTGAAAATGCTGTAGTGTCTCCATTTATTTTTTATATTGCAATATCTACGGGAGGGACCAATACATATTGCCCTTTCTCTCGAATTCTTTGAAAAATACTGTTCTTTGATTTGAAAAGGAAAATGCATGTTGGCTTAGTTATCTTTGCTCCAATACTTCAGACACAGATGGTCATAGACTAATGACCTACCAGAATCCATCTTCTTCTCCTTCTTTTAAGTGGCAAGTTCCTCCATGTTTACATGGGTTACTGATGCAGGCATGAATTGGGACATCACAGTCCTGCCCCTGGAGAAGAAGGGGCAAGTATAGTCGAGTAAAATAGTTCTCGGCACATACAGAAAGCACAGTAGAATAATAAGGGCACACCAAGAAAAGTTATGCGCTCAAACTGTGACTCTTAAAGTGCTTTTACTTACCTTGAAACCATATGGACAGGTGCATCGGTAAAAGTCAACTGGATCACTATTACATGTGCCATCATTTTTACACGGATTTGATAGGCAGGGGTTACATTTAGCTAGAATATTGACATCCACAGGACCTGAAAATTAATTCAAAAATATAAGCAACTGATGCTCTTCCAGTTTACTTATAATTACTTGTATGCCTTAATGTAATGGTAAATTTCATATAAAATTATTATTGGTCACATATCTATATGTGTCTCTCATCCATGACAAGCCAGAAATCAGCATCCTCCAATGATGTTCAAGAATGCAACAGGAGGCCTTCTCAATTGGATGTACTGTGAGCCTCTCTGAAGTCAGTGTGGGACTCTGAGTTGGTATCTGATATTAATGGTGCCAGTGTCACAGAGTCCCCTCATGGGCTGACTAGTTTATGTGGATGTGTTTCTTGGCCATTGTCTGTACTTTAACCTCCTCCTGCTTCATGGACATGCCTATTGTCAGTCCCAGAGAAGACTACGTGTGTGGGTGTGGTGTGGGGTGAGCAAATTTTAGAAATAAGTAGAAATTTAACACTGTAATTAAATACACAATACAATGCACCTGCCCAGGTAACATTGACTCAGTAGTACGACTTTCATTTAGGAGATACAAAACAGTGCCACTTTATGCAGATAGAAATAAACCAAAAGTGTAACCTTCATTATCATCTCCCTCATTTCCTTTTGATTCGGTTTATTTGTTGGTTCATTTGCACAATATGTGATGGGTGATGTTTCTGTATCTTCCTCTCCAAAAAGAAAACATCTTTGAAAGGATCTTTACTTGCAAAATCATGTTTTGGGAGACATCTTTAAAAGACTTCAAGAGCCGTAAGGTCTCGATTAAATGCATATTTAGCCACAGCCATTTTCCTTTGTTCACAAATACTTATTGGACAAATGACTAACAATGTGGAAATTGTACTGTCCTCAATAAAAGCATGTTCCACCTATGCTACTTTGTGCATTCTGTGTGAGAGCTTACCACAAGGCCTTTTGGCAAATGTGTCTGAAAAGGACACTGACATCTTTATATATAAAACACATACATTTCTTACCGTCAATATTAATTATATTTCACTCTGTAGTATTTCTCTGTAGTTCTTTATCTTCACTGGAACAAGCAGCAATAATTCTAATTGCACATTTTATCACATGCTATTTCTAGCAAAGTTATGTGGATAATTACAGAGCAGCTCTGCACCCCCACCATTACTGCTCTAACCTTCTAAGGTGCCTTCACCAAAAAGCTATATAACTTCTACCCACATAAACTACCTGCATCAAATTATTCTACAGATTACAGCCCACGCTTGCGTTGTTGATCTACTGAAAGAAACTCATGTATGTAAGAGAACATGAATAAATATGGTGGCCACAGAGATTCATTGTATCTCTTCATATCCTTTACCCTGGGAAATACTAGCACATATTCAAGTAACAGTATTGAATTAAAATCCATGAAAATGATAGTGTCCTGTAGTGTTTAGCTTTTCTATCGATTAAAAAATTCGTGAAATGTATCCACATAGAAATTCTGCTTTTGTTTGTTTGTTTGTTTGTTTTTAACCATTAGGAGAAAATTGACTGTTCCTAGGATGACCGTATTAAGGGAAAGAGGTGGTGCTTACTTCTTCTAGTGATGCCTTAGTCACTAGGAGAGACTGTGCCAGTGCTAATGTCCCTTACATTTTGTCTTGGTAACTAGAATAACTAAAGGAGTCTCTATATCAAATTACAGCTGGGAAACTGCTGGCATTAATTCTGAAGTAAAGTAAGCTCCATAGAAATTTAATTTCTCTCCGCCCTCCCCAATTTATTTATCAATTAAGGGTAAAAAACTTAGCTGTTCAGCACACTGCAGAAATGAATGGTGACAGTGAAAGCAGTTAGTTAAATTAGCATAATACCTAACAATAAATGGTTTTGAGTTTGCTAAAGTTATATATGAGTCAGCAAGAGGAAACAAAATAGCTCATTGCTAGCAGATCCCTTAATAGTTTACAGGAAAGAACCTAACTCAGAACAAAGGTGTAGGATGAAACGGTGAAGAATGTATGCCAGCAAAACAGCAAGTCAGCAAATGCAATGACTACAAGCATTTATCTGGCCACATCCCAAGGCCTCGAGAAAAAATGTCTTTTGGCCTGTTACTGTGCTTTCAACCTTGTAAGGCTGTGGTTTAAATAAAAGGAGTTTGGGGTTGGCAGTTTGTAAGTTCATTCTGTGGAATGTGACATGTTCCAAAAATTATGTTTGAGTAATTAGATGAGAAATTAAGAGATTGTCTTAGGGAAGAAAATGGAATACATTTTGAAGAATTTAATCGAGTATACTGGCAGCATCATTGCCTGGCTGAAGTAGTTCATGTTCATTTTACCACGTAGTGGGGATTTATTTAATAAATGTCCACCGGACCATATCTGATTAATAATCACTATCTAATTTCTTTGCATTTTATTCCAGACGAAATTTGGTTTTCCACAGAGATAATTATGCTGAATTATTTTCATATCTGGAATTTGTTATGGGAGATTGTTGCCTCCTCATATATGTTCAGTTTAGCTAAAAAAAAAAAATCAAGATAACAAGCATTCTCATACACTCAGGACTCTTTTAACAATTTCTTAAACCTGCTGAACTGATTGTGGCATAGGGTTTGGGAATATAGCAAAATACTGAGTTTCAACTTCTTCAGGTTGGTAAAGCTCATGACTACCAACTTTACCAAAATGGTAAAGTTAGCTATCATTCTATTTGCTTCTTGTTTTTCATATCTTTTAAAACCCAGTTATTCAACGATCATTTCTTATTTCTAGCACTTGAGTTTGAGTGAAGGGTAATACAAAAGATGTTTGTAAGTCAAACAAATTCCACATAGCAGCCTCCTCTCATATCTCTAAAGGTCTAAATATGATATAATTTCTTTTCCTATTTTATGTAGCTTGTAATTCTCCTTAACCAAAAATCCTTTTCAGAATGTGATTTTTACATCTACCTGGTTTATCTAAATCCGCTTGTTTCTATAGTCTAATCTCTTGAAATGATATTCTTTGCATCTGGCTCTCCTCCCATTCATCTCCCTGTCCATATTTTGCCCTTCTAAGTCCATCTTCTGTCTTCTATTTGCATTCAACTTGTGATTCATTTTCTATCCACTACACTTTCTCAGAGCACCTCTCCTGAAATCTTCTTATTCAAGGAGAATGACAACTTTAATCTGTTTATACAATAAGGAGATGATATCAGAGCTAAAGAGAGATGCCAAATAAAGTCATCATAAAATGAGGGAAGAAGCACACCTCTCCACGAGCAAGCCAACACTTGGCAGAATTTTCCACACTTGATCAGTCCTAGGTGAAAAGATGTCCATAATATGTAGCAATCTTGGGCATAGGATCTGAAATCCACCAACCCAAGTTAAACCCAGATTTACTACTTAAGTGTGTGGTATTAGGATAATGGCAGCCATTCCAATAGGTTGTTTTAAGATGTCAAGGAGGGAACCTAGTGAGATCAAATATAAAATTACGGCAAGTACTGACACTCTTTCTTAGACTTCCAGAGAGTTGGAGTAGGTAGGAGGAACAAAAAGTGTTTTATTTAAAAGGAGAAAAGCAGTCATTTTCTTGTTTGTCCAAATTTCAACACAGACAAAGGCAAATTAGATCTTGCTGTTTATCTATTCATCACAGTCTCCCTGAGAGCCTTCTATATATGCTAGGAGATGCTCAAATTTGGGGAAACTACAGGGACTATTAGGAAACCCATGGGAAATAGAAGTGGGCACCGGGTACAACACTGAGAGTTAATGACTTTAAGCTGTTAGGGAATGCAACTGTGATTTACAAATTAGGTGTGGACAAGCACCAGAAATAATAGTACACCTTTAAGAAACAGAAGAGGTTCTCTTTGTTCTTTCATTGCTGCTTGGTAAAGAACTGCGATCTTTAAGCTTTTCTCCTTTCTAAAGCTAACTGGTTCCAAGAACTGTTAACATATTATTAACAAATTAGCTTTCATGAGATGTGTGCCACGGAGGGGAAAGGAAACGTAGCTTCAGGGATAAAGATCTTTACTAATATCACTGAAATGAAGGAGAACAGTCGAGGTGAACTGGATTGATTTAAGATTTGGTTCTGATTAAGAGAGCACTATAGTATTAGCTATATGGGTGGAGGTGTGGTTAGTTTAATAATTCAAAGGGAAAATGAGAAGAAAGTTTGGTTAACCATCTGTCTCTGTCAGTTACTTTAATCTTTAATGGAAGAACTGTTGGACCTCGAATCCATTAAAGCCTGTAGGCAGACTAGCTTACTTGACTAAAATCACTAGTTATGCACCTGACACCACTATTGCTACCCAGTGAGTACTGTATCTCATTTTGATTTATTACCAACAGCTCCAGACAAAAACTTCTAGCTATATTCTGGAATCTGCCTTCATTCTGGCATCCCTTGGAAACACGGGTAAAATAACAAAATCCTCTAGCACTGCCCTTGTATCAAGCCAGAGGTACATCAAAGGCAACTCAGGAAAACATCCTGGGGATATTTGATGTTGGGTATAATTAACTAAAAGAAGGTTTTTATTTAAAACCAATGCTTTTACGCTCCACTTGCAATTACATTATGGCATTTCTCAAGTTTTATTAATAATACCAAATGCATACTTGTTAACAACATTCCATCATTAATTTATCAAATATTTACTGAGCATCTACATTGTGCTAGGGACTAGGCCAGATTTTCAGAGACCAAAGACAAGTGAAATGCCTGAATTTCTGAAAAAACTTACAGTTTAGCAGGAGAGACATACATGTATCAATTAGAGAGTGGATGTGGGGAATGAGAATGCATGTCTTAGAATATGTGTTTCAAGTTTCTGCAAGCCATCAAGGAAGAATCCACTAAGTGAATGGAAATATGAATGTGAAGTTCTTAAGAAAAGCCATGGCTAGAAATTTAAAGGCATGGATTGAAATCTACTGAGAATTTCATAGGGCTAAAGATAGAATGCTACATGCCTACATGAAAAAGTGGGTGAAAAAATAAAAGGAATGAGGAAGCCAAGAGATTGTAGAGGAAGGAGAAGTGGCCACCAATGTCGAAGATGTAAAGAGAGCAAATAAAGATAAGTAAAAAGAAGCCACTAAATTGGCAAGATAGAAGATACTGGTGTTCTAGTTTCAGTAGAGGGGTGGAGACGATCTCCAGATGACAGAGGTTAAAATCCTGTAAATTTGTATTGTAAAAATCGTTAGCTAAAAACACAAAGGCTAAATTACTACACCTTTTGGATTACCAGGCCTGGCCATTCGCAGCACTTAATGTGACTTTGGGCCACTAAATGAACTTCCTGAGCTAAAATTACATGGAAAGGGCAATAATTATTTTATAAAATCTTTGCATTGGAGAGAATATGGATGTAAAACATATAAGAACAGAGCATTAATTGCTAGTTCTCTTTACCTATTAAAATAAATATCTGTTAAGTTTTTTCCCAGTGTTTTAAGTTTTAAAAAGTATAATAAAAGAGCCCCCCCTTTTTAAAATGGTACGTTTAGCAGATTACCATATCCAAACCTGAATGTTCTCTTTAGCCAATAAGCAAATCAAAACCTCCAAAATCTAAGGTAATTTCCAAGATACAACTATGTACTAGTAATACTAAATCTGAAAATGTAAAAAAGATTTGACCAAGTTCTAAATAATGCTTCAAAACTGATCTAACTGATCAGTTTTGAATAATTATTATTCTAAATAATGCTTCAAAACTGATCTAAATAATGCTTCAAAACTGAATTTTTCATTGCTTTAGGTTGGGCTCAATTATTTAATCACCTTCATACTTAATTCAACACTAAGGACAATATCAATAATTTTAAGACACAGAACAAAAGCTCCCACTCAAGCCTATCAAAAACTCGTCCAAAACGGAAAATGTCGATCTTGCTAAGAAAAACAATAATATTACAATGTTATTGCTGAGAATTGTGAAATTTTTCACAGGAATTCCAGAATCTAGAGGATTCCTAACATAAAATTAGAGGAAGAGATCAACCACGGCATGCTACATGTTGATTATCATGGGTTATGCCAATGTTTCAGGTTTCTTTGATCCTTCAGCTGGCCTTTACAAATGAAGTAATGAGGTACATTCAGCATCGTATCCTGGCCTTTCTTTTGAGCTCATGGCTACCAGACCCCTCCCCTTTTGGGCCTCCTCCCCTCTTTGTGTTATATTCCATTTGATTCAAAAGAAGAATTTCCTGTTGGCCTCTTGGACCTGACAATATCAGTTACAATTCCATAGTCATTTGGTATAGATATATTATTAGCATCTTACACATATTTCTATCACCAGACTTCCATACCATTTTTTAGAATTATCTATTTAAAAGTATCTATCAGTAGAGTATCAGGTCCATGAGGACAGAGGTTTTACTCTGAATTGTTTATTGTTGTATTCTTATCACCTAGACACAGTGCCTTGAACATTGTACGAACTTGAATAATATTTGTTTAATTAATGAATAAATATATCATTCATCTCCATGAGTCTGTTCACTCTTCAGCACATGTAAGTCATCTCCATTAGATTGTTCACTCATTAGCATATGTAATTATTTAATAAATGTCTTTCAAATAAAAAAATAATTTAGTTGCCTCCATAGCTAAAACTTCCTGAACCAAGAGAAATAAAGGGAATATTAGAAATTAACAATGTTCCACTTTCCACACTGACTTTCTCAATGACTATCTGGAGAGGACAAAAACTGTTTTATTGCAGACTGCTTAATCACTCTAACATCATCTTATATTTAAAAGATGAGGTCAGGACATTTGGGTTATAAAGACAAGTCATGGCCATCTGCTTCCCACTCAGGGATGCTCTATCTGGGTATTAATTAAATATGATCTGATAATCAATTTCTTCCTGTTCATTTATTTCTGTTATGCATCAAAACGATGAGAGTTTACCATAAAGAAAACACTTTTGTCTTTATTAAAATAGTTAATGACTCAAAATAACAGCATGGCATCCTTTAGCAGAAAAAAACATTTAAATTGTATTTAAATATAGCTATGTAAACATGCATTCAATTAAAAATATTTGTCTTCCTGCTATATTTTGAAATTATACATTGACAAACCTTAATATTGAGAGTTTGTACTTACATAATTTTCATGAATAAAATAAAAATACATTAGACTGGCATAACTAGAGGGAAAGTTAAGTTAAAATATGTAAACCTCAATTATAAAACATTTAAAGAAACATGACTTTGCTGCTTTAAAACTCAAAAAGCATATATGCTTAATAGTATAGTACTCAGTGGATTTCCTTGAATGAATTATTTTAATTAATAGATTAAAATACTTGGCCTTCTACCAATCCATTTTTACAAGTAAATATTTCTAGTAAAGCTTTTGAGGGTAGTTCAGAATTTTCATTTTCTAAGTATGTTTCAATAATAGGGTGGCAATCTTATTTACACTGAAAATTTATTTTGAAAATACTTTTATTAAAAACTTTAAAATAAACTTAAGCAGTAAGCTTTGGAATCAGAGTCAAGGTTCAAATTCTGACTCCAGTCGGCAGCTGAGTGATTTTTAAAAATTGCTTAATAACTCTAAAATACAATATTTTCATATCTCAAATGGGGAAATGATAGTTTTCACTATAAGAATGGCAGAAAGATTAAAAGAGATAAAAATCTATGTAAAGTACTCAGCATTAGGTAAACTATTCAATAGAACTTAGCTATTATTGTTATTATTATTTGTAGTGGTAGTAGTATTGGCAATTATCCAGTCTAAACTGTCATAAACCTTGAACTAGCAGAGTCTTCATTAATAGGACAATGAAACTTCAAAATAGCTTGACAAATGCTGAGACAAATGCTGGCAAAGGGCACTGTAAGTTTCAGTGCCTATCACTCTAAAATTCAGTTACAGAAAAACTGAGTAAACTCTAAAGTCTTTTAAACGCAACTGCAACTATATTGATTGAGTCTTGAATGTCTACACTGCTTGCCAACTAGCTTACACGCATGCTGTTTGCTATTTAAGGTATACTTTGAAATACGTGCAATCTATTGATCTTATAGTTTAGTGAATATTAAACTGAACTTCCACAGTTGAAATGATAAATTTAGGCTTTACATCATCTGACAATTAACAAGTTTTAGCTCAATTGTTTTTGGTGGCCCTGGAACAGGTCCAGAAGTTTCCTACGTGCAAGCTCTGCTCCCACAGTTATGCCCACCTGTAGCATTATCCTCACACTTGTCTGCTTGTCCACTTATGTCATTACATCTTTCACAGCCCTCCTTCTTTTACACAAATTATCCCTCTGAGTTCTTGTAGCAACTACACTATCCACTATGGTAGCCACTAGACATGCATGTATATTTCAGTTTAAATGTAAATAAAATAAAATAACAATTATTTTTCTCAATTGCATTAGCCATATTGTAAGTGCTCTATAATCCTATGTAACTAGTGGCTACCACATTGAATAGTGCAGATTTGGAACATTTCTATTACTATAGAAAGTTGTATTGGGCAGTGCTGTAAAGTGCTAATTTTCTCTGAAACATATTTCTATTCATGCTACATTAAGTACGTGAGATTCTATAGTCATTAAATGTAAAAAAAGCTCAAGTTAGTCAGATAAATACTGAGTTACACAAAGATGTACATAGGTATGAATGTATGTACAGGCAGACCTTGGAGATATTGTGGGTTTGGTTCCAGACTACCGCAATAAAGTGAATATTGCAATAAAGACAGTCAAACAAATTTTTTGGTTTGCCAGTGCATATAAAAGTTATTTTTAACTATACTATTATATATTAAATGTGTCTTAAAATGCAATACCTTAATTATAAAATATTTTATTGCTAAAAAATGTGAATGATCATCTGAGCCTTCAGTTAGTTGTAATCTTTTTGCTAGCCAAGGTTGTCTCCTTGGAGTTAGTGGCTGGTGAGACTGATCAGGGTAATGGTTGCTGAAGGTTGGGGTGGCTGTAGCAATTTCTTAAAATAAGACAACAATGAATTTTGCTGCCTCAATTGACTCTTCCTTTCACCAGATATTTCTCTGTAGTATGTGATGCTGTTTGATAGCCTTTTATCCACAGTAGAACATTTTTTCAAAATTGGAGTCAATCCTCTCAAACTCTGCCATTGTGTTATCAACCAAGTTTATATAATATTCTAAATCCTTTGTGGCTATTTCAACAATGTTCACAGCATCTTCACCAGGAGTGGACTTCATCTCAATAAACCACTTTGTTTGCTCATCCGTAAGAAGCATCTTCTTATTCATTGAAGTTTTATCATGAGATTGCAGCAATTCAGTCACATCTTCAGGCTCCACTTCTAATTCTAATCTCTTGCTATTTCTACCACATGTGTAGTTACCTACTCTATTGAAGTTTTCAACTCTTCAAAGTCATCTATGCAGATTGGAATCAACTTCTTCCAAACTCCTGTTAATATGGATATTTTGCCCTCCTCCCATGAATCACAAATGTTCTTAATGTCATCTAGAATGGTGAATCTTTTCCAGAAGGATTTCAATTTACTATGCCCAAATCCATCAGAAGAACCACTATGTACAGCTGCTGTAGCCTTATAAAATGTATTTCTGAAATAAGACTTGAAAATCAAAATTATTCCTTTATCCATGGGCTGCAGAATGGATATTGCATCAGCAGGCATATAAACATCATTCTCCTTGTGTATTTCCATCAGAGCTCTTGGGTAACTAGGTGCACTGTGAAGAAGCAGTAATATTTTGAAACAAATCATTCTGAGCAACAGGTCTCAAGAATGGGCTTAAAATATTCAGGAAACCATGCTGTAAACAGGTGTACTCTCATCTAGGCTCTGTTGTTCCATTTATAGAGCATAAGCAGAGTAGATTTACCGTAATTATCAAGGGCTCTAGGATTTTCGGAATGGTAAATGAGCATTGGCTTCAACTTCTTAGCCCCTAACAAGACAGTCAGCCTGTCCTCTGAAACTTTGAAGCCAGGCACTGACTTCTCCTCTTTAGCTATGAAAATCCTAGATGACATCTGCTTCCAATAAAGTCTGTTTCATCTACATTGAAAATCTGTTGTTTAACAGTGTCACCACCTTCATCAATTATCTTAGATCTTCTGGGTAACTTGCTGTAGCTTCTACATCAGTACTTGGAGCTTCACCTTGCATTTTCATGTTACAGAGAAGGCTTGTTTCCTTAAACCTCAAGAATCAACCTCTGCTAGCTTCCAACTTTTCTTCTACAGCTTCCTCACTTCTCTGAGCCTTCGTAAAAATAAAGAGAGTTGGGGCCTTGCTTTAGGTTAGTGTTTTGTTTAAAGGAATGCTGTGGCTGGTTTGGTCTTCCATTTGGATCACTAACACTTTCTCCATATCAGCAATAAGGCTGTTTCATTTTCTTATCATTGGTCTGTTTGCGGGAATAACACTTTTAATTTCCTTCAAGAACTTTTGCTTTGTATTCACAACTTGGCTAACTGTTTGGCACAAGAGGCTTAGCTTTGGGTCTCTCTCGGCTTTCAACATGGCCTTCCTTGCTACACTTTTTGTTGTTGTTGTTGTTGTTAATAATTTCTAGCTTTTGATTTAATGTGAGAGATGTGAGACTCTTTCTTTCACTTGAACACTTAGAGACCACTGTAGTGTTATGTCTGGCCTAATTTCAGTATTGTTGGGTCTCAGAGAATTGGGATTCCCAAGGTGAAAGAGAGAGAGAGAGACAGGGGACTTATCTTGGACTTCCAAGAGCATTTCACAAATTAGTGTAAACTGTGATGCTCTAAGAGTGGAGTACAAATATGCAACTTTTTTCAGATTTGTGTTATAATTTTTTTTCAAGAAATACCTGCAGGGAATTATAAACTTTAAGAAATACAGATAAGCATTAGCATTATTGAAAATAAAGTATGAGTATCGCTGGGCACAGAAAGGTGTAACAGAATCTGTTTGCAGTTTGTCAACTTCCCCATGAAATTTGCCTGATAATGTGCTGAGTAGAAGGTTTTATGCCAGTTTCACCTTCCTTGTCTCCCCTTCGACAATCATCTCTCTCCCACTTTACAAAATAATGATATACTTCTCAGCCCACCAGAAACTTATCACAGGACACTGTCCCAATAAAGATTTAGGATCCTAAAGGAAAGATTATTGCAAAAATTCTTGCAATCAATGCACATAATCCCAGAGAGGCACTGCAATAAAATTTCACTTTCAACTTTAAATAAAATAAAATATTGATAAATAATTATGTAGTTTCAATCAGTGATGCACTGATTAATTAATATTATTGCTGTTTAATTAATATTAATTAATTAAATAATATTATTGCTGTTAATTAATATTAACAGCAATAATTCAATTCAAAGAAGATGTAAAAACTTACAGCCGTTTGGTGGCAGGAAATTTTAAAATTTCAATTGTATACATAGTTTTTGGAGCAAAAAAATGACACAATTTTCTGGGGTATTGAAAATAGGAATTCAAGGAGAAAATACAGTTTAAGAAAAAAACAATGCAATATATTAAGGGGGATCTTGTTTTTTTCCTTTTATAAAATTAGCTCTGATATTTAGATTCCACCAGATACATTTTAAAAAAATCTCAGATGAGTTTTGTTTTAAAATGTCAATATTTACAATGTGGTGCAAATTACCTTTTGCAAACATTTACCACCATGAAATACATTAGAGGCCAAATTAAAAACGTTGAGGGTATGTATAGGATTTGAAAATTACTTTTTTATTAATAAATCATGAAGTGTCCTACATCACCTTTTTTTGGTGTTTTGAAATGTTATAACAATACAATCAGCAGCTAACATATTGAATGTTTCTGTGTTTGAGGCAGTCTTTTATCTATATTATCTAATCTTAACAAAATCCTTTCAGACTGTAACCATCACCACCTTTGCTTACAATGAGGAAACCGAGGCACAGACTAGTAAAGTAATTAAACTACAGTTAACTCTTACCAAAAAGTGAAGCTGGAATTTGGCTCCAGCCAGGCTGGGCTTCAGAGCTCACACTGCAACCCACCGCACAGCATTACCTACTTAAGTACGTTTTTCCTCCATAAATATTCAAATGTTGAAAGCTTATCTTTTTAGTTAGGTTTTCAAATCATGGAAGGCAAGGCCATACCATGAAGTTCTCTATGCTCCATAACACCTAGGATTGAGTTTTGCACATAAAACATGCTTAATCAATATTTTCTGATTAGACATTTAACATTTTCAAGAATTTCTCTCCTCCATCTAATAATGATGAGTGACCTTCTTAAAATACACACAATCTGGCCAGGCGTGGTGGCTCACACCTGTAATCCCAGCACTTTGGGAGGCCAAGGGGGTGCGGATCACGAGGTCAGGAGTTCAAGACCAGCCTGGCCAACATGGTGAAACCCCGTCTCTACTAAAAATACAAAAATTAGCTGGGTATGTTGGCACATGCCTGTAATCCCAGCTACTCGGGAGGCTGAGGCAGAATTTCTTGAACCGGGACCCGGAAGGTGGAGGTTGCAGTGAGCTGAGATCGTGCCACTGCACTCCAGCCTGGGCTACAGAGGGAAACTCTGTCTCAAACAAACAAAAAAAACAAAAGCCCCCAAAAAACCCCACAATCTAAGAATAATAGTAAACTTTATCCCACTTTTTATAAGGAACCTAAATCCATATAGTTGACTACCATCAGTGGAAATATTTACACAATAACTTTAGTAGTGGTTATCTCCAGGTATGCTGACTAATGGTTAATTTTATTTCTTCTTGCAGAAAATAAATTGTTTCTTATTATTCATATTTTTCTATTTAGGGGCATGCATTATTCTTGTAATAAAAAGGAAAATAATATTTGTTATTCTGACAATATTTAGAATTCACAAATACATCAAACAAAGGGAAAAGAAAGGGATACAAACAAGCAAGAAACAAGAACATCAACACAGGAAGGCTGCAGCACATAAGGCGAGTCAGAAGGTTTGGGCTGAATACTGGGGAAGGCCTGTTTCTCCTTACCTGGTATGAGGAAGCCACAGGGCCCTGGCAGCCCTAGGAGCAGGGCACATGTTCAGACAGGGCAAAAGCAAAACATTTGACTTGTTAGAGGCTATGAAAGGAATTTCCAGAAATTGTGAACTCTACGTTTTTTGATACACTTTCAAGAAAACTTGGTCATTACCAATGGACTATTTCTGAGATTTATTTGAAAAGCCTAATTCTTTACTTGGGCACCTCAGGTAACTGCTCTGTCTTGTCCAAGCATGGGCTGAAAAAATAATCATTTACTGGGCATTTCAACCATACCTTTGGGTTGACAATTGGTTGTCTTTTTCTTTTTTACTTAATATAGTAATTCTTAAAAGAAATACAAATGATTAAAAACCATACCTTGACAGGTAAATTTTTTGGAGGGAGTTGTGAGTAAAAGTTTATCTGCCATTTCTCCAGGACCAGCACAACGAGCAATTCCAGGCTCCTTATATTCCGACTTCACCCAGTCGGATAACCACTGCATGTTACAATCACAGTAAAGAGGGTTGGCTCCAATTGCTCTGGAAAAACAACACCACAGAAGCACACACACATACACACACACACATACACACACACACACACACACACAAAAGTATGGAAGTATTGTTATTTCCTAAGGGCAAAAGAATTCAAAGTGATGCTCAGCAGAAAATCCCCATAGATTTATTGAGGATAACAATTTAGCAAAAAATAGAGACACTGGGGATTCCCCATTTTCCTGAATGATGTGCACTGGGATTTAGTGAGTTGTCACTGGTGTCAACACTCATGTTGCTTTAGAAGGTCTCCTAATATTTTCAGAGACGTGTTTATATTGAGTGTAAGCACACCCTGAGTGCATTAATATTTCATTCACTAATTATTTACTGATGACTTAAATCACAATGCAAGGTTCTGAGGACCCAAATATAAATAATGCATTATTCTTACCTCCAAAGAACCCCTGCTGCAGAGGAGATTAGCATTAGCATTGGGATATACTCACAGATGCAAAGAAGTTTCATTAGAAGTGATGTAGGAGAAGTATTTACAAGATGATGGTGAACAAACAGATTAACTTTTCTGGGAGGCTAGTGGTTAAGAAAGTCTAAGCTGTGTAGGATAGTTAGAGTTAAGTAGAAAGAAAGGTTGGGAATAATGATACAGATAAAGGACAGGTAGTACAAAGAAAGAACATAAAATACTGAAGATGTCTAGAGCTAGCTCACCAGAGCTGAGCTGGACCTGCACTGGGTGCTGTCTGTCCCTTTTCAAGATCGTTCATTTTACGGTTGTTCATTAGAAGTAGTGACAGGAAAGTAATCAAGGTAATAGCTAACATTTATTGCACTATTACCATATGCAGGAGCTGGGATAAGCCATTTATAAGAATTACTTCATTTTATCCTAAATAGTAACTTTATAAGGTCCATTTAATTAATACTTGACTTTACAGATTAAGAAACTGAGACCTGGACTCATAACCTTATAAAGCTTGGATTGAAGCCGTAGATGCATACAATGGCATTTAAAAACTGCTTACTTCTGATTTACAATTAGCTTCTAACTAGTAATCCTACTAGGTCTACCGTCAGGATAGTTATCTTATTTTTTTTAGGTAGCCCCTGAAATATATGTGTAGAATCATAATACTCGATACTGTGGAAGTTTTAATGCCCCGTTTAAGAATCAGAATGTAGTGAATGTTACCTGCATATGTATGTCAGATTCAAACCCTTCCAAATTAAAAATGAGCAAAATGATGTTTTTTAGTCATTTGATCTCATCTCTATCAACATTTAAGTCCTTGATGTGACAGGGGAGGAAGTGGGAAAAGTGAAAAAGCAGAGCTCTTTATGATCTAGGGGGTAAAAGACAAGGCACAAAACAAACCTGCACGTTGTGCACATGTACACTAGAACTTAAAGTATAATAAAATATAAAATATAAAATTTCTTTATATATATAAAGAAAAAAAAAGAAATGCAAGGCAGAGCAGGGCACAGAACAAGGAAGACTCTACTTGCTCTCACTGTTGCGGGAGGAGGCTGGTAACATGAAGGGAAGTTCCGCTCAGCTCAAGCAGCACCTTTCGTGTGAAGCCTTTTCTGATGCCTGACCATAACACTAGCAGAACGGCTACCTCCTCATTCAGCCTGCATTCTCTGCCTGAGGGCACCACAGCCCTGCATCTCTGAGCTAGTAGCTTCCTTCATATTGCAGCTCATGCACGTGGCAGCCATGGAGTTTGTAAAGGAGTGACTTAGAGGTAGGTTCTTGGCTCAAACACGAAAATGTAAAGGCTCTGCCTTCCTGGACCTAGTAGTTTAGTGGAAGGAATATTAATAGGCACCAGTCTGATAGACTGATGTACAAAACGTCAATTGATAACACAGACTCTATAAGGCAAATGCAGACATAATGTGATTGAACATCGGATCTTCAATTCAATTCAAAGAAGATGTAAAAGCGTAGACTTTTGGGTGGCAAATTTTAAAATTCCAATCATATGTATATTTTTGGAGTGAAAAATGATTATTCCTTTCTCAATTTGGTAAACTCGTATCTTCTTGGAGTTTGTGGGTTTTCGAGAGAAGTGCAAAACCAGGAGAGGATATGGCAGGCAATCTCTTCTAGGAAACTGGGGCACAACTGACATTGCTATTTAGGCATAGTTAAATAAATAGTTGCCACCAAGCACTCAACTCAGCATCAGCCAAGGAGGCTTTGGATCCTAAGGCTGCTGGCTGAATTTCCTTCTAGGTTTGCCATGATCTTAACATTACACCTAGTAATAATAAAATCATGGAATTTGACCCAAATGAGTTTTTTGGACCCCATTTATCACATATTTTCAAATGGTTATATTGTACTTCCAAAAACTATGGAGGTACAAACAAGTTGCGATCAGAGAAAACACAAAGGAAAAGCCATTTCACCCAATCTAAGTATTTGGCTGTGTCTTACTTCCAAACTATAGTCTCGAACCACGTTGAATTTATTTTTGTGTGGTGCCATAGTTGATGCTGAATAAGTAAATCCATTTTGAGCAAATCAGGATAGGCTTCATAGAGAAGGTGATACTTGAGATGTGACTTAGAAAAGCAGGGTTAGGATAGATAACTAAAAGGGAGCTGATGTTCTAGAATCAGAAAATAATGAGAGAAAAAGCATAGGCTAGTGAAGTTGGAGAGCCATATTTGTAGAAGAGACATGTTTAGCTAAGCAAAGATAATTCGACTACTGGAAAATAAGAGCCAGAAGGGAAAATTAAAGCCATCTTGAAGAAGGCATCATATCCAGTTTGAAAATCTTCACATTTTCTTTAAAGATGAAACCAATTACATCTTATGATGTTACAATAAAATAACTAGCAGAGGAATGTTCCAAGTCACTCATTAGGAAGGGTTTGACCCTAAACCTATATTCATAAACTAGGTACTCACAGATGTGATAATGCAGATAGATCATTGAAAGCACCTTCAGGCACAACAGAAATGTCATTTCCATGTAGAGAACTAAAAGAAAGAAAAAGAAAAATTAAACTTCCTATATTTCTGAACTCAGACTCCAGAGAAATTCCAAGACTTTAGTTTATAATAAGCATTTTAAATGAGTGCAGAAAAGACGGTCTATAAAATAAACAGTTTTGGTACAACTGGATACCCGAGAAAGCAAACAGCTTCCACCTCACATTATGTGTACAAAATAAATTCCAGAATGAAGAATTAAATGTAAAAATAAAAATGTATTAAAAGAAAATAAAGAAGATCTTCCTTTTATAAATGTGGAGTGAGGAAGGCTTTCAAAGGCTCAGTTATAACATCCAGAAACCATCAAGGAAAAGAGGGAGAAATTTTTGACAACAAAAAACATATCCAAACAATAAAATATTCCATATAAGAAATAGAATAATATATATTTGCAACTTATATAAGATATAAGGATTAATTCTTTCATTTAAAAAAAACCCTGCAAGCATAGAGTAAAGTAGTATATGCATAAAGATATCTACATTAATAAGGAAAATATAAAGTACCCAACAGAAAATGGGGAAATGATAGATCAAGCTCATTAGAATAAAAAGCACAAGTGCTTAGTAAACAAAATATACTCAAATGCTCTACTAATTGGAAGTGCAAATTAAGACAGGAATGCAGAAAAACTTTGAATCTGTCATATGGACAAAAATAAAAGAATAAATAATATTCAATGTTTGCAAGAGTGTTTTGAAAAAGGTACTCTTAAATAGTTGGTGGAAAAATTAACTTCTAAATGGACAAAATCTTGTCTGGGGAATAACAAGACAGTTACTTTTGGAATCCTTCCAATATACTTGACAGTACCTTCCCACACACCCTAAATTCTTGCTGAAATGCCAGCACATTTGCACCAAGAGGAATGTATAGGATGTTCATTAGAGTACTGTATAATACTCATTAAAATTTGAAATTAAACCAAATCACAGTAAAGATGAAGATGATTGAATCAGTTCTGGTTCCTCCCACCAATACAACAGTCTCTACCAGTTAAACAGTTGAGTTATATATATGTATAAACATATGTCTATTCCATTCTTATATATATACTTTTATTCATATATATGATAGACTAGAAATATTCAAAAGCATATGTTAAACAAAAATAGACAATGGCAGAACAAAAACAGATCCTATTAATATTTGTGGCTTTTAAAAGCTATATAGCCATGGGCATACATCTATTAGAATGGAAAAAAATGCATCTGAAAAAGGACCAGAGAGCACATCAAACTGTAAATTCTGAGAAAGGAGAGTAGGATCAAGGATCATGTTTTATTTCACATATTTTAAAGTACATTTCACAGTAAAAATGTTTTCATATACTATGTAATTTCTAAAGAAATTAATTTTGAAAGTTTCTCAATTTTGAAAGTTTCTTTCAAAGTTAATTGAAACTATATAAACCATATGTCTTAATGTTACATATAATCAAATAAATGACTATAACAACAATCAGTATTACTAAAAAGGAAGTTACATTGTCCAAAGCAAAGCTGTTGGACAATGATACTGTAAGAAATGATTTTTCTATTTCCTAATTTATAATAAATCCTAATGCATGTATCTTCAAGCACCAAGAATCAACAAAGCAGTTACATCCTTAAAAAGACAACCCCAAACTCAGATCTCTGAGAAAAGAGATATTCTGTTGAACACAAGATGCTTACAGTAATCGAAGAGACTTTAATCCATCAAAGGTGCGAGGAGGAATACATCTCAGACGGTTGTAACTAAGAATTCTGAAAGCATACATATGTCAATTTGTTTAATTCAGAAATCCAAAAATGGCCAAATACTTCCAAAAATAAAGCAGTTAAGGCTTATTAAAGCATCTTACTAACTGACAGTGTTAACACACAACATATTGTTATTTTTTGTGTGTTGTCTCCCTAACACAACATACTTATTTCCTAAATACAACCTAGAATGCTTCCCTCTGCCTACTCCTGCCCAACTTTGGTGCCTCAGCCGTCCCTTCCCTAAGGTGGATTTTCCCTATCTTAGGGATCTCCCCTAAGCCTCCCACAAACACAAATTATTCTTTGTTTTTTTTAATAGAATGCAATACTTTTCCTAATGTCTACATTGTTCACGTATCGTGGTTTTGTCTGTTTCTCCCAATAGAAACATTCCTTGAGGGTAGAGACTGTCTTGTTCAATAGCAATGTCCAGCATCTAGAGACTGCCTTTTGTCCAATGAATTAATGAATACTCAGTACCACACTTCCACACTCACAAGGTGAGGAGCTGGGTCATGTTGCTGAAGCTCTGATTAGAAAGCGTGCTTATTCTGTTGTTACTTAAGTCTCTAAAAGAGAAAAAGAAATGGAGTACACTATTAACCACAGAAATGAAAATATTAGTGATTCTTAGAAGGAGAAGGGTCTTCTTATAGTCATAGCAGTATTGTTAGCATTCAGCTATTATCTGAAAACAATAAAACAGTGAATGACCCACTGGAGTAGATTGCAATGTTATTCATGATTATTTACACCTCACTGTTTTGAAATTAGGAGTGATTATATATATATGCATTGCTTTAGCCAATGTAGTGTACGTGCAAGGGTTCACTTCAGAGCAGCAGCTTCAGAGCAGAGTTTATTTGCCCTTATCCCTCTGCACCCATCTCCATAAGGCTTTTGATATTTTACAGGGAGCTTCCTTGGAGGTGACTTGCGATAGACAAAATTTTGCTGGCGGGAAATAAACCTTTATCCTCAAAAGTCCTATCAGATACACATACTTTACCCTCATCGATACATATGTTCACTGATACACAGACTCAAATTTGATCACTGAAAGAACCCCTGATTAATTACATTCAAAATGTCATCAATAAAAACGTCTGTGCTCCTGCCCCTGGCTGAGTCATGGTCACACAGTAGGTCCTCAATAAATATTTGTTTAATGAATGTTAAGTAAATGGGAGAGACGTTGAATTTTTACCAATGTTAAATGGCTATTTATATGTATAGTTTGTACTATGGGTCGTAATTTACATTTCATGAACTTGATCTTATTCTCATTATATATATAGTGTATATATACACACACTATATATGTAAAAAATATATTAAAATATATATACAATATGTAATACTAATATATATTCACCATTTATAACTAAATATATTCACTAATTTTTTTTCTGAAGCAAAATGCAAAATATATGAATAAATGGAAGATTCAGAAAAACCGAGGATAATCTATTCCTTTATTAAAATATCAAAATGTCAGTAAAATGGACCCATGAAATTGTGAAAATGTTAAGAATCTGAGAGGAGCTTTATACTCATATTTTTAACGCTGAAGAACTATTCCTAAATTTTAAAAATAAAAGTATCTGTATTAGCAGAAGTAACTTGCCTAGAGTTGTATCATGAGTCACTAGTAAAACCATTTTTGGATCCACAAATCCTCATTTGTCATTTCGAACTGGCTTGAAAGTAATCACATGCTGTCCCACAAATGACCCAATTCTGCTAAAGTGACCCTTTGGAAATTGCAGCAATTTAATGGTTTATTTAACAGAACAAAATGTATGTAATCAGTTCTTGCTGCTATCAAATAAATAACTAGAAGCAGAACAAGACATCTTAGAGGATATCTTTTTCCGTTGTTTAATCATTTGTCATTTAAATACTCCTATTTACTTTCTATAAAGTGTTTGATTTACCCATACTTTCAAGGAAAGTGATCAGCAGCAATTTTAACTAGCTTCAATGTACCTAGTTTACATTGGGGCATGTAATATTTTTTGCTACTTAGGTTTGTAGAATTCACTTAGAAATAAACCTTCTAATTCGTTAACCAGTAATCTGCTTCTTACGCTAGTAATATTTACTCTAAAATTAGATAGACTTAAACAAATGATACGGTACTTTCTATTAATATCTACTATCTTTTTCCTGATTTTTTGTGTTCTGAAAAGTTTTCTCAATTACCAATAAGGCTACTTTGAAAGTATAGTATTATATGTAAAAGATTATATCAATTTTTAAACATTGTGCATGTAACTAGATCAAATGTTTGTATATTTAAATATCTTCTTGTATTTACAACTTAAGGGTTGTCAAAGGTTGTTTACATTAATAAAAAAAGAGATGTTATTTTAAGCTAAAAAATCAAAATTTTGAAATTTATACTCAAAATGTTAGTATCTTTGTCAACTTTACTTAAACACTACATGAATATATATGGATTTTCTAACATACATTTTAATACTGGAAACCCATAACTTTTTTAATAATGCTTTGTATAAGAAACAAACATAATAAACTACATTTACGTTTTTGGGAAAGTCATTACCACCTACCATCTTTCGCTTAAAGTCAAGAATAAAGGCATCGTTTTCTATCTTTCCTTCCTTAGTTTGTCATAAAATAACCCATATTCATTATCAATAAAAATCTGCAGGTTTATACATTTTCATAATTCTCTGACTACTCAGACTTCGTTGTATTTGTGCTTTTTTGAATAGAGGAGGACCTCTTGCTAAGACACTCCATAGCCCGATCGATATTCAATGAAGATGTAGCCAGGGGTCCAGAACCGCAATGAGCAAGGAGGGAAGCATCTAACTGTGAATGATTTGTATTATCTGGAAGGTTCACTAAATCTTCTGTCCCTTGCCATCCCCATTTTCTGGAAATAGA
Organism: Pan paniscus; assembly: GCF_029289425.2. Taxonomy (NCBI): domain Eukaryota; kingdom Metazoa; phylum Chordata; class Mammalia; order Primates; family Hominidae; genus Pan; species Pan paniscus. The sequence goes on along the minus strand of NC_073252.2, from coordinate 20,794,628 downwards.
GTAAGTCAAAGAAAAGTGCAATATGTTACTCACATAAGTGTTAAATGTTTGTAGTTGGAGAGTTCCTTGGGAACCAGCGTAAATTGGTTTCCATCCAGATACCTAAAAACAATGGAACAATATTATCTTCTTACAAAGTAATGGTGGCCTTGAATAAAATCAGTAAACAGTACTTCACTCTTAACTGAGGCAAGGAACCCCTTGGCAATTTTTGCTTTAAGATGTCGTGTTCCAAGCATGGATTATTATTTAAGAGAAGTAAAGAAAAAAAAAAGCAGAGTTGTCCACGAGTCCAGTTCTTTGTGGTTTATCTAACAAGGCAAGCCCAGCATTTAGCCATCTGTGTGCAAGCAAGGAGATTCATTCAATTAACCGTACTTTTAGTCAGCCTTCAGTTTGCTTGTGTTTATGTGGACACAATACCATGAAATTCATTAACTAGTAACAAAACCTTGCTGCTGTGGCCAAGACCACTCATTGCTGCCTTAATATGTGTCAATACACTTAGTGAATAACAATGGACACATTAAAGGCATATTTGGGGATTTGAACATATTAGGTTTAAGTTTAAAAATAGTTGTAACCAGCATATATCTTCTTGGTGATGATAACATTAGGAGATTTTATAGAATATAAATTGATGAAGTGTATAAATATATATATATATGTAACAGCAATAATCAAATAACCATATATAAGTAAACTTTCCCTTCTTATTAGAGTCAGGAGAATAATCAGAAAATAGGCTTTGGGCTAACTGGCAGGATACAGAGATAATCGAATGCCTGAAGTTATATCTATTATGTCACAATAAGGAAAATAAATTTCATCTCCTTCCAAGGCTGTTTTTCCTAGAACATAGATGGTGAAGGGTACAAATGTCATTCAGAAACTGGGGCCATCTGGCTATACATGTGCCCACACACACTTCTGGGACATTGAACATGTGGCCCTTCCTACCCCAATGTTGTGGTCCATTTCAAGATTCCAGGTTGAAGTTGGTATTTTTTCTGGATATAGAAGTAGCTGAGAAGTTGCCTAAGATGATAATTTATTCCCAATATTTCAAAATAAAAACAATGATATAAAAGGCACCAGTTATCAGAAAATATAATTAATGTTTGATAAATAATTGGGTCTATGTTATATAGACTCATCATGTCTACCTAAATTTTTGGACTTGATATTTCTTCGACCCCTCTCCATTTTTTTCTTTCCTCTACCTAAGTTTTTCTTGATACCACTAGAGGGAAGCATCACCCTATATAGTTCAGCACTCTCCGTTTATTCCAGAAAACACAGCAGAAGGTCAAAAAGATTCAGAATGTGCGCTATGAATGTTTATATGTAAAATAATCTAAGGCAGAAGTTATATGGAACTGATTAAAAATAATGGATACCATTTGTTAAAACTAGTCCACCAATAATACTAATTTTTGCCAAAATCTTAAATTATTTAATGTAATACACATATGAAATTCTTCTAATACATGCATATATGTTACTGCTAAGAAGGATTCTGCTGACTTGGTAAGGTTACAAGAATAAGCTCTCTAGGGGGTAAAACTTGAATTCAAAACAGATAAGCTAATATTTTTCTCATCTCTATAACAAACTTTCATTGGAAAAAAAGACTACCTTTTAATAATTTGTAGTAAAATAGATTGAAAATTCAACTTTTTGAATAGTTGAAATATGCTGTAGATAGCACAGGGTATGCACCAAGCAGGATGTCCAATGGAGCTTAGTAAGAAATGTTTAAAGTTATTTAATGGGAATAGAGTACAGTGACCAATACATAGTCCAGTTAAAATTGTAGAAGAAGGGATTTAGCATCAAAGGTGGTCTGAGTGTAAGTTCTTCATTGGTGTACTCCTAAAATTAATGCTTTGGACACAGAATATTCTTTTTTTATTTTTTATTTTAACTATCTCGGCTTTATATATTTTTTTTTTTACTATACTTTAAATTCTAGGGTACATGTGCACAACATGCAGGTTTGTTACGTATGTATACATGTGCCATGCTGGTTTGCTGCACCCACTAACTTGCCATTTACATTAGGTATTTCTCCTAATGCTATCCCTCCCCCATCCCCCCACACCAAGACAGGCCCCGGTGTGTGATGTTCCCCATCCTGTGGACACAGAATATTCTATAGGCATCTAGCCTTCCCACAGAGGAGGGTTTCGGAATATCCCTATGTGATCTTCTGAAATAAAAAACATTACTATAAGAATTAAATATTTAATTACACACATATACATATAAAATAGTCCTTCCAGTTGATTAACCAATGTGATTGGTAGTGAGAGAGGACCTGAGCACTTAACAGCAGTTCAAATCTAAGAGCCATGTTCTAAGCACATGTGCTAAGATTGTGCCTTTTTCCTCTAAGTGTTCTATTCAGGATCAAACTTAGGGTTTAAAGAATTGCATGTGATTTGAAAATAACATCTTTAAAAATTGAAATGACATGCCCTTGAACCTCATTACCTATGTTGCACACTGTCAAAAGTTTGTCAAACCTGCTCATTTGGAATATGTGTGTGCATCTGCACAAATAACTGATACACATCTGCATAAATTACATTTGGGTTTAAATCATTATTGATCCATAGTTCCACATAGATAAAAAATAAACAGGCAAAGTGACTCAATTGTATTCAGATCAAGCATATCCAGAATATGACAGTTTAGAGACAAAGGAATGGAATGAATGGGGCATGGAAGCATCATTATTCTGGCAGCATATTCTCTAATGAATTCCATTCTGCAATTGTAGCATGAGGCAGCCAAGGGAGTGTGGGCAGTGCAGAAGAAGGTTGAGATGTGTATATATTGGCCATATAATTTGTGGTTAAATATCAGTTATGAAAATGTCAAGGATAATTGGTCCCATACCCTTTAGGATCTAAAGGACTTTGATTCAAGCCTCCAAAAGCAGCATCTCTTCTTAAGGGAAGAGATTATGCTAGTTTCTTCCATATACCAGATAGTTGTTTATCCCATGTGGTAAAATTTTCTCCTAGGGGTCACAGAGGTAAAAAAAAAAAGTTTCCTGTACAGAATAGCCTAGACTGTAAGTAAATTAAATATAAAGCATTTCCCAAAGTGCATTCCATGGGCCATTAGTCTTGTAAGATGCTCCACGAGAAAAGGGGTATAGGAACAAATAAATGTGAAAGATACCTTATATTTTACCATTGTTTCTTGAAGAGTCATAGTACACCTTAGCATAGTAAAGGCACTGAGAAATCTTATAGCATACACACACACACACACACACACACACACACACACACACACACACACACACACAGAGCAATTCCCAAGGGCCTCTAAAGTAGCTTTTGCATTACTTGTTTACCATTTTACAGGATAATAATTAACTGGCCTTAGAATATGATTTGTAAAGAAGATTGTAAAGATTTTTGTCCATTCCTCTGGGTGTATGAAACATTTATCATCAAGGAAAAAGAAAAGAAAAGAAAGACAAGCTCTACTCACAACTCTGTGACATCTCTTGGAATACCTTTCGGCAAGACCTTCAAACCCTTGTTGCTACATCGGACAACTGTATCCAAGCAAGTACATTCAGTAGGACAGCGAGAAAGTGGGGAGCAACTATTGTCATCATTTCCTAAATCGCAGAGGAAATACAGGAAAACCAAGATTTGTGGTCTTGAAGGTGCTAGAAGGGATTTTATGCCTTTAAATTAACTTAACAAACACAAGAGTCTTAAGCTACATAATCATTTATTTGCGGGACATTCAGTACTTACTAATTGATACCGTAAGTTCTATATAGGACTGTTTTCAGACTGCCTAGGGAAGAATTCTGGAAAATGGCTTGCAATTTGTAAACTGTAATTACAATTACCAATACAATGGAAATAGTTATTTGTACAAATTATATTTTTAATTAGAATATATAAATGTAAAGTGAATTACAGAGAAACGGCATGGAAACAGATATGAAGAGACATAAGGGAATATATTAACTTAAAAGTTTAGGTCCCTCATTTATAAAGCTCAAATTAGCTCTCTGTTCATTGGCAATAATAATAGAACTTGTTCTATGTACCTGATAGGGCTATATGAGAATGAAATGTGATGATACAGAAAGAGCATTAAAAAGTGACAACTAGTATTTTTGTCAGATTTACTAAAACTTCTGTAAGTTAATTTCTTTTATCCTTTGAAAATGGTAGGTACTAAAAAACATGCCTAGGGTAATAAAGAAAAGTTAAAATGAAGCTATATAAATAAGACCAACCACAAGTTGGAAACTAGAAAATCTAAAACATTCAGAAATGCACATCAAGTAGACTCAAATGTGGAAGGCAAGTCTAAGAAAGTAAGTGTCCTGGCACTAAAACAAAACCCAAACAACAAAGCAAAAGATACACGATCATTATTTGCTGAGCTGAACTATGCTGTAGATTTGTGCAAAGCTGCATCGGAACAGGCATGTGAATGCCTGACAATCAAAGAGTTGATAAGTATTTCTTACCGTCATCACAAGTGAAGTCCTGAATGGCCACATCCTGGATGGGTATTTCTTTCAGGAAGTATGGTTTTTGACATCTAGGATTTCCCGTGACAATTCTCTTCTTTCTCAGCCACTCTCCCAACCAAGCCAGGTAGCAGTTACAGTTAAAAGGATTGGCCAAGAGGTTTCTAAGAGCCACAGGCAAACGATGCACAGTTTAGTCTGGGGTTTCATCTTCTTCCTTCTCTAAACCCCAGCTACCCTTCTCCACACTATTTCCGCTGGAATGATTCCTTCTTCTTTGCATTCCCTGTCCCCATTCTTACTCAGAATCACATGCAGTATATGAGATGCATTTTTTTTGATAAAATATTTATGCTTGGAACTTAAGCAGTAACAACACTTTTACATAAGGTAATTCTTCACATGATTTCATGCAAAAAATAAGGTAAGGTAGAATTTGGGGTTTATACAGTGGATCCTGATAGATATTTCATTTAGAAATAATTTAAACTTGTCAGAAATCTGACTTGCTGTCAAACTTCGCACTGATAATGCAGTAATTTAATATAAAGATGAAGGCTGATTACCTTATATTATTGAGTTTAACCTGACAACAGCTAATTCATTAATTTGTCATCTCAAGATTTCCATCTCTTATTTGCTCTAGAGAATAGGTTTCCCATCTAAACTGACAGCTGAGTTGATTAAATGCCAGTTATAAAAATGAATTTACTTCTACAAATTTCAATACTTCTGGCATCTCACCACTTCAGCATAAACCTATTGACAATCTCATTATTTATAAACATGCCATCTTTAATATGTGCAAATTAGTCACTCAATGTAAAATGTCACATTTTATGCAAAAAGAGGATTAAGTACTTTGCTGATGGATGGATGCTTCTCTCAAATTATTTCTTCACTGACTTGAGCTATGAACTTTTTTCTCTATCTTTATTCCCCTCCTTTTAAGTTAGATTAGTATATTTGCATGCCACCGTTACTGAGAAATCTTATCAGTTAGATAATTAATAATTTCAAATGCTGCTTTTTAGATACTGACATATAATAGACCTGAAATACATTGTTTGGAGGTGTGTGGCTTTTTTTACTTTTAAATTTTATTTATTTATTTATTTACATTTCTTGAATTCTGTCTATAGGCCTACAAACACTCTTTATTTTTAAGCTGTCTACAAAAAATATTCTCTTAGATCAGCTCAACCTATTTCTTCAATATTTTGCTAATATCATAGTAGACCCCCTATAGTAAACAGCTTTTATTTTTGATCTGGTCATCCTAATATATCTCCTGTCATTTCAAATGATTCTTTTTTTTTTTCCTTGAGATGGAGTCTCGCTCTGTCATACAGGCTGGAGTGCAGTGATGCAATCTTGGATCACTGCCACCTCCGCCTCCCCAGTTCAAGCAGTTCTCCTGCCTCACCCTCCCGAGTAGCTGGGACTACAGGCACCTGTCACCACGCCTGGTTAATTTTTTTTTTTGTATTTTTAGTAAACACAGGGATTCGCCATGTTGGCCAGGCTGGTCTCGAACTCCTGACCTCAAGTAATCCGCCCGCCTCAACCTCCCAAAGTGCTGGAATTACAGACGTGAGCCACTGTGCCCAGCTGATCCTTTTGAGCAAGTTTGTTGGCAATAACTCTATCAATTCTCCTTTTATAATACTTATACTGAAAATACTCCAATGTGAGAACACTGGCAAAAATCTGTAACATTTCTTTTATATGCAGCACTATCAAGTTATAATAATTCTAAAATTTGGAATTAAGCTACATTATTGATCATATCACTATGAAAAATAATTCACTGAACAATACTATAATTTTTTGTTAAAATTTAATCTAAGATAGTAGGTAATATTTTTTAAAAATTTAAATAAATTTGATGTGAACAAGTTTGTCCTTTTTTAAGTCCTAAAACCCTTGATCACATTTTAATGAAATGCTTAATAATATATTAAATACATTAACAAATATAATAAATGGCTCAAGTAATACATAAAGGCTATTTTTCATACTTACAGAGTAGATAAAGAATGGAGAGTATCAAATGCCCCTGGTGCAACTGTAGTAATTTGATTATCATACAAAGAAAGCAAACGCACAGAACTGAGTCCTATGAAACTGTCATTCCCCACACAGGTTATTCGATTGCTTCTCAACATCCTGAGGGGAAAAAAAGGACATTGTTATGGAGACAAAGCATCAGGCAATCAATTTTGCCTATCTGAGGATCGAAATGATCCTTGCAAATATGTAGCATTCATTACTACTTTTTAAAAATGTTCTCTTGCTATTAGATATTGCTATGAATATATACTGGGAATATCTTGCAAGAATGAAATGCTTTGAGTTGCCAATGATTAATCTCAGTTACAAAAGGCACGGTGAGTCTAGGCATGGATTTATAATCCCATGATGAGGGAAGAATGTTTTCCTTTGATGCTACAATTATGTTTGCATGACTGCATAATGTCCTAATTCACCTACGGCTCTCTGAGTCCTCGGAGCCCTGTGATTTGTGTATTCAGGGTAGTATTACATTTGAGGTTGAACAGAACGGAGGCAGAAAGGAATCAATAGCCACTGCAGATGAAGAACTGAGGGCATCTCAGGGACTTACACACTGAGTCAATGTCAAACATGGGCTAGGGGCGCCAAAATGGACAGAATATCCACAAAGACTACACGAATAATTTTATTTATGAAAATTAGCTCATTGTTTTAAGTTGAGAACTTAAAAAGAGGCAGCGGTAACAGATCCCATATCCACAATAAAGTTTTAAAAGGTTTACCATGAAAAAATACCTTTTTTTTTTTTTAGTCATTGTCATTATAGGATTAACACTATTGTCATTTCCTTGTTACTGCTAAAGTTTTGGCTCAATTATCAATTCTTTTCTAATTATTTATTGGTCTGGCTTAAAAACTGAACAAAAAGCTCAAAGTCCCATGTGAAAATAGTTATGAGTATATGAATAGTTGCCATAAATCGTATTCAGAATTCCTGAAAAATTAAATTATTCCTTAATTTTTCTAAACATAAGTTGGCTACTAAAATATTGAAGAATGTGAAAAAGAGAGGTAAAAATAAAGAAACAAAGTGTCACTTTAAAATTCTAGGTTGCCCTATAATAAATAAGAAATATAAACTTTTGCATTCTGCGAAGTCACAGATAAGAAAAGATGATGCTCTCCTTATGAAGGGATCGTTTTATGTTAGAAAACAAATGCACAACAGAAAAGCATTCCTATCAGCGCTTTCCTTTGTCATAAATGATGAAGAGCACTGGGTCTTAATCTTGCTGGAGTCACATGCCCCTGGGGGAAGTTAAAGAAAAGTTTGAGGGCCAGGTCCGGTGGCTCATGCTTGTAATCCCAGGACTTTGGGAGGCCGAGGCGGGTGGATCACGAGGTCAGGAGATCGAGACCATCCTGGCTAACACAGTGAAACCTGGTCTCTACTAAAAATACAAAAAAATTAGCCGAGCGTGGTGGCGGGCACCTGTAGTCCCAGCTACTCAGGAGGCTGAGGCAGGAGACTGGCGTGAACCCAGGAGGTGGAGCTTGCAGTGAGCTGAGATAGCATCACAGCACTCCAGCTTGGGCGACAGAGCGAGACTCCGTCTCAAATAAATAAATAAATAAATAAAAATTTTTAAAAAGAGAAAAGTTTGATCTCTGTTGCTAGAAAAATCCATAAGCACACATATGCACAAATTTCACCTGTAATGTCAAGGAATTCAATGACTGGCTGAACTATGTATATGAATTAGTAAGTGGCCTATTAGGGTTAAGAAGCCTAGGGGGAATGGAAATGTGCTCTCAAAATCTTCATAGCTCCAAGACAAAAGACACCAAGAATAGGTATGTTCAGATAAAACTATTCTAGGATTGACTACCCTGAGTTTGGTTCTAAACTGCTCTATGACGCTTGTTGGAACCTAACTAGATTAAGGAGGGAGTCCGTGAATATCTGTCTCAGGTGCTAAAACATAAGCACTTCAAAAACATCCACAGAAATACAATGAAAGGAGAAAGTGGAATTTAGATAACTTTTCACAGGGAGAGTCCTGTGAATGAAAAACAAAACAAGAAGAAATACTTTGATATAAGTTCCTTGAGGTGGTGTTTCGGGTTGAACTGTGTCCCCCTCAAATTCGTATTTTGAAGCCCTAACCCCCAAATGTGACTGTACATTCATGCACCATAGAACAATATTTTGGTCAAGTAGAGCTATACAAAATTTGTCCAATAAGATTGCAAGGAAGCTGAAAATTTCCTATTGCCTCAAGATGTCATGGCCATCATAATGCCATAGCCCAACACACTACTCATGTTTGTGGTGATACTGGTGTAAATAAACCTACCGTGCTGCCAGTTGTATAAAAGTATAGCAAACACTTATGTACAGCACATAATACTCCATAATGACAATAAACAACTATATTATTGGTTTATGTATTTGTTATACTATTGTTATTTTAGAGTGTACTTCTACTTATTAACAAAAGGTTAACTATAAAACAGCCTCAGGCAGGTCCTTCCGGAGGTATTCCAGAAGAAGGTATTGTTTGTTATCCTAGGAGATGATAGCTCCTTGCATGTTATTGCCCCTGAAGACCTTCCACTGGGACAAGGTGTGGAGGGAGATGACAGTAATATTGATATATTGATTATCCTGACACTGGGCAGGCCTAGGCTAATGTATGTGTTTGTTTCTTAGTTTTTAACAAAACAGTTTAAAAATGCAAAAGTAAGTAAATCAAACAATTTAAAAAAACAGAAAAGAATAAAGAAAAGAATAATAGAAAATAAAAAATTCTTATATAAATATAAAAGTAAAAAATTTATACAGCTGAACAATGTGTTTAAGCTAAGTGTTATTACAAAAGAGTAAAAAAAGTTAAAACATTAAAAAGTTCATAAAGTAAAAAAGTTACAGTAAGCTAACCTTAATTTATTACTGAAGAAATACATTTAAAAAATAAGTTTAGTGAAGCCTAAGTGTACAGTTGTACAGTGGTTTGTTTGTTTGTTTGTTTGTTTTGCGACAGAGTTTCACTCTTGTCACCCAGGCTGGAGGGCAATGGTGCGATCTCTGCTCACTGCAACCTCCGCCTCCCGGGTTCAAGCAATTCTTCTGTCTCAGCCTCCCAAGTAGCTGGGATTACAAGTGCCTGCCACTATGCCTGGCTAATTTTTGTATTTTTTAGTAGAGATGGGGTTTCACCATATTGGCCAGGCTGGTCCTGGAACTCCTGACCTCAAGTAATCCACCCGCCTTGGCCTCCCAAAGTGCTGGAATTACAGGTGTGAGCCTCCGTGCCAGGCCGTGTACAGTGTTTATAAAGCCTATGTTAGTGTACAGTAATGTCTTATGCCCTCACGTTCACTCACCACTCACTCATTCACTCACCCAGAGAAACTTCCAGTTCTGCAAGCTCCATTCTTGTTAAGTGCCCTACACAGGTGAAGTATTTTAAATATTTTGTACCATCTTTTTTATTGTTCTTTTCTGTTTAGTATGTTTAGATACACAAATACTTTACGTTGTGTTAGTAACAATTGCCTACAGTATTCAGTACAGTAACATGCTGCACAGGTTTGTAGCCCAGGAGCAATAGGCTGTGCCATATAGCCCAGGTATGTGGTAGGCCATACCATCTAGGTTTGTGTAAGTCCACTCTAGGATGTTCGCACAATGGCAACGTTGCCTAATGACACATTTATCAGAACATACGTATGAGTATATTTGGAAAGAGGGACTTTAGGGAGGTGATTGAGGTTGAGTGAGATTGTGTGGATCCCATTCTGACGGACTGCCATCCTTACAAGAAGAAAATGATACCAGGCAGCTCACTCTCTCTCCCTATGAGCAGATAGAAGAAAACTCATTTGAAGAAACAGTGAGAAGGTGACTGTCTAGAAGCCCAGAAGCGAGGCCTCATCAGAAACCCACCCTGTCAGCACCTCCATCTTGAACTTTTAGCCTCCAGAATGATGAGAAAATCAGTTTCTGTTGTGTAAGCAATCCAGTCTGTGGAAGCTCATTATGGCCGCCTGAAGACATGCATACAGCTGGAGTTACAGCCTACCGCCTTCCTCCCACTCCAAGGTACTTCCCTGCCAGGAGAAGGTTCCAGTATCAAGAAAGTCTTTTAACTGTTGTTTGAAAAGGGAGCCTTCTGCTGTTGTAATATTTGTATTTTACCTGAGACAACTCTGGAAAAGGTTAGATGCAGCCACCTGTGGTCTCTTTTCTATCCTCTTCCTACACATTCCTCAGTATCTCTCTTTTCTTTTCTTTTTTTTTTGAGACAGAATCTCACTATGTCACCCAGGCTGGAGTGTAGTGGAGCAATCTCGGCTCACTGCAATCTCCGCCTCCCAGGATCAAGCGATTCTTCTGCCTCAGCCTCCCGAGTAGCTGGGACTACAGGCGTGTACCACCATGACTGGCTAATTTTTGTATTTTTAGTAGAGACCGGATGTCATTATATTGGCCAGGCTGGTCTTGAACTCCTGACCTCGTGATCTGCCCACCTTGGCCTCCCAAAGTGCTGGGATTACAGGCATGAGCCACCGCGCCCAGTCCTCAGTATCTCTTTCATCACAAGGCTGAGTGAATGTTTGCCTATCATTTTGAAAGGGCACCAAGTTAGCCCTTGGGATGGGTCAGCAGGTCCCAGACTGGTCCTGCTGGGTGGTCAGGTTTCAGGCTATTCCTGCAAAACTCAAGGAATGCACTTCTGCTCTTAGGTGCAGGGAGGGCTTTGGGGGTGGGGATTTGAATTTGGGATGCTATAAACACATCTTGCTGGCTGTGGGAATGCCCTTCTCCCTCTGTATCTGATAAAGAGCAGACAATGGACTCAGCCTTCAGCCCACTGGTCATACATGGCTCTCACAGGCTGTGCGGGGCAGGATCGTGGGTTTGGGGGAGACAGACTCCCTACTACAATCACCAAGGACTGCTTCTTGGTTACAAATATTTTCCTTTCTGCCTTCTAAAGGCTTCAGAGTTTGGTTTGTCTTTCTTCCAATTTTTAGGCTACCACTTTTGTCAAACATAATTATATACTTTTTAGATACAATGTATATGTGTGTATATGCCTGTGTGTATGCCACATGAAAAATTCAAGTAATACAAAAGTGTTGTAAGTATGTTTGATTGAAATACCTCAATCTAATCCCCATATTTCTTGGACAACAACTCTTTGGAAACATATATAATTTTTTCCCCCAAACACCCTACCCCTGAGCAAGTAGACATAACTCTTAGCATGTTTTCTTTGAAAAAACAGTGGAAGATATATCACCAGCTTGTCTTTCTTTTACACTGAGACCTTGCAGGGGCAAAAAACAGTAGTCTCCAGATAAGCTGTTAGAATTATTCTACTGCAGAGATTCAAGGGGATTCTAAAGCTTACAGTCATTGGGCCAAGAGGAAGTATAGTATAGAGAGGTGTTTGAAGACAAGGAAATAAAATGACCATTTTGAGGCAGGACAGGGTAGTCAGATCCATATAAGCACTGGAACAAGGATGATCTATTTTGTAGAAGAGACAGAAGCCATGGGGAACGCTCCTGATCATCTGCTATGAACACATCGAAGGCAGGAATATTGGGGTAAAGAACCATTTGCATTCACAATACGTGTGTGTGTGTGTGTGTGTGTGTGTAACACACATCAAAGGCAGGAATATTGGGGTAAGGGACCATTTGCATTCACAATATGTGTGTGTGTGTGTAGCAGTGTGTATGTGTGTGTAACAGAGAGAATGTGAAAGAGATAGAGGGAGTGGGGTGGGTAAAAGTAGGTGTTTCTCTCTCCCAGGATTATAATGAACAACGAGCTGCAATCCTTTGGTAGAAGAACTGCAATGCAAGTACAAATACTTACAAAGTTTTGAGGCTTTCCAATCCCTTGAACATCTTATGCTGCACATTTTCCAAACGATTACTCGTAAGAAGTATTTCATTTACACCAGATGCTCCTTCAAATGCTCCCTCCTCAATATCTGTGATCTTATTGTTGCTAAAGTTTCTAAATAAAAATTGTTGGAACAAAGGTTTTAAATAATTTCTAACAAGGCGGGAATTGAAACATAGTTGATAATTTTCTTCTAATGATCCAAGTTTTCCAACTTTTCACTGCCCAGCACTGCCAGGGCTCTGAAAAGATTCCACTTCCTTACACCATCAAGACAAAGGGACAATAATACTAACAGGGAATGTCTGTGGTAAAAAATGCCAGCGTGACTCATGTCATACTCTCCAAGGGTCTCCAGGAGTATAAAATTCTTGAGGTCAGGTATTGGGTTACACAAACCTTTATGCCATCTATAAAACCTAACAAGAAACTTTTCAAAAAAAGTCCCTGATTAAAATTGTCAAATGATAATGACTAAAAGAAGGCAACTAGGTGGAGATAGATGGGCTAAAATGTATTAGTGTTTTATATATAGCATCAGAAATGTATTTGAATATGGGTTTATTCCCAGAAGAACGTCTCATGTAATAATGTGTTGAAACAACCAAATTAACTGTCAGTATTACGTATGATACCAACTACTACAATGCTTGCCAGAAGGCAAGAGTATCTAGTTGAGGTCAACTGTTTATAGGCTTTTTCTTTCTCTTTCTCACTGATCACTCCAAGACCAGGAGTGTCTCCCAAACAAGGATCATTTTTATGCATATTTTAATTTCTCTGAGAGAATTGCACACAGTAGCTTCTTAATAAATATTTGTTGCATGGGAAATCATCTTATAGCTAAAAAGAAAGTACATTTCATAACAGTGAAAAAGGAGGGCAATTAAGATATCAGAAACCATTTGGGAGGTAGGCTAATATGGATGCCATCTGTACAAGTAGTCTGTTCAGTAACTTACAGTCTATGGGACTATGGGCCAGTTACATATATGGACACACAGCTGAAGTGAGCTGATGCTGATGTTTCTGCATGTGTGAGGGCGCTCCATTGGTCCCATGCTATTGACCTATGTCCTGTCTCCCCGTCACACCTCCCCAGGGGCATGGAGTAACCCACTGAGTGTTGCTGAAACTGCTGAGCTTATGAACTTATTTTAAAATATGAGTTGTGGACATGTAGCAACACAGATGAGCTATCAAGCCAGTTTACCAATCATTAATTTTGACTATCTTCTAATGAAAGTTTAATGAAGCAAAAAAGTCCAATAGTTGACATGAAAAAAAAAAAATAACAGCATGGTTTGGGGAATAGTAAAGGAAGTTACAAAACATTACTGAACCCATTTTAATGTGCTTAGATTGCTGGATTCCTGCTGTGGCCACATAACAGACCAGCTGTCTGAGTTAAAGTAAGATGCTTAGGCTCTGCTACAGAAAATGTGATTGACACTGCTGAACACACAGAAAAGTCCCTTGCAGAGATTACCCTAAATTCATGTTACAGGTCATCATCATAGGGAAATTTCCCAGGATTTTTAGTATTTTCTAATTTTCTAAGAAACTTAACTGAAATGAACACCAAAAAAATGCTACAGAAATAAAAAAAAAATAGCTAACAAGTGACTTACATTTTACGTAATTGAGGAAGTTTCTTAAAGATTCCTGTGGCTTCCAACACGGTAAATTCATTATTATTGAGACGCCTGAAGAAAAAAGAAGGAATAGAGAAGTTTTATTACCAATAGTTAGGAAAGGATTAAATTTGATTTCTCAAAATGAATTCTAACATTATTTAATGATACCAGGAAAATAAAAGGAAATACATAAATCACAGAAGATTTGTGGAACATACTGATATTTTTTCTCATTTTATTCAAATTTTAATCATCAAAATAAAATGTTAGGAAGCACACAGTAAAAAAAAAAAAAAAACAAAAAACAAAGATCAAAACCAGCTCTCAGTAATCTCTAGAACAAATTTTCTCTAATTTTTTCCACTATCGTCCCCACTAAAAAGGATTTCTAGACTGTTTTTTCCCTAATCGTTTGCTTCACAATTGGAACAAAAATTACAGCTTTATTAGAATGCAATCCACATGCCAGAACATTTACCCTTTAAGAGTCGTACAATTCAGTTGTGGAACCATCTTTGCTATCTAATTCCAGAACATTTTCACTACCCCCAAAAGAAACCCCATACTTATTACCAGTCACTCCTGGTGGCTGTTCCCCCACAGTCCTTGGCAACCACCAGGTTACTTTTTGCTTTTACTAATTTTCCTATTCTGGGCATTTTGCATAAACGGAATCATGTAAGATGTAGCCTTTTCTGTCTGGCTTCTTTTGCTTTGTGTAATGTCTTATTCCTGTTGTAGCATATGGCAGTGCTTCATTATTTTTTAAGACTGAATGATATTTCATTACATAGGCATGACACATTTGTTTATCCATTTATCAGTTAGGAGGCATTTGTGTTGCTTCCATTCTTTGATGGCTATAAATAATGCTGCTATGAACATGGTGTGCACGTTTCTGCCTGGATATATGTTGTCGTTTTTTGGACATATACATAGGAGGGGCATTGCTGGATCACATGGTAAACCGTGATTAACTCTTTGAGAAATAGCAAAAAAGATTTCCATAGAAGCTTTACATTCAGACCAGCAATGTATGAGGGTTTCAATTTCTTCCACTATGTTACTCTCCCTTTTTGTTTTTGTTTGTTTGTTTTTTTTTTAGCCATTCCAGTGGGTCTAAAATGGCATCTCATTGTGGTTTTGATTGGAATGTCCCTAATAACTAATGATATTGAGCAGTTTTTCATGTGTTTATTGGACATTTGTATATGTTCTTTGGAGAAAGGTCAATATGAATAATTTAACCATTCATTAGCTGAGTAAAATACCTTTTAATCTAAATTATAAGAGTTCTGTATATATTCTGAATATGTGCCTTATTAGATACATGACTTGCAAATATTTTATTCTCAGTACTGATTTTATTGTATAATTTAAAAAATTATAAATCTCTTACATTACACACATTTGCTGAAGTCTAAATTGGAGGCTAGTTTCCACTATAATTCCTCCATGACAAACAAACTTATTTAAAGTGCTAGGCCAGGGGCAGTGTCTCATGCCTGTAACCCTGGCACTTTGAGAGGCAGAGGCAGGAGGATTGCTTGAGCTCAGGAGTTCAAGACCAGCCTGGACAACAGGGCAAAATCCCATCTCTACAAAAAGTACAAAATTAGCTGGGTGTGGTGGTGCATGCCTGAGGTCCCAGCTTCTTGGGGAGATGGGGGTGGGGGACTGAGGTGGGAGGATCCCTTGCGCCCAGGAGGCCAAGGCTACAGGGAGCTGTGATTGTGCCACTGCACTCCTGCCTGGGTGAGAGAGTGAGACTCTGTCTCAAAAAAAAAAAAAAAAGTACTATTGTGCTGGAAGGTATCACTTGTTTGTAGTATTATAGGTAATAAGCATAAATCCCTATATGACTATAAAAAATAAAGTTCAGGGCCTTGGTTGCATGGACTCCATGCATTTCTAAAATTCCTGGAGCTGTGAAATAGCTTCATCAACTAACAGGAGTAAAAAAAAAAAAAAATCACTATAACTACAAGATAGTGGGTTTCTGTCAACTCTTTGAAAGGCATTACTTTATTTTTAGTTATTCAAATTGCTAAAAATTAATTAAGTACAGGCATGAGTATAGGCACACTGAGAGATAAACAATAACACACAATCCCTGTCATCAAGGAGCTATAATCTAGTTAAAGATGGAAGGATTATATACAAACAAACAGACAACGAACTTTGCAAAGCAGTAAATGACAAATACCAGATGGTGCTATATATAAACATGGCTAAGATGTTTAGAGAATGATGAGGTTTTGCTAGGTTTTTCCCTGAATTGTTAGAACACCAACATTAAAGGTCCTCTTCTTATAAATAAAGTCAGTAAAGGCAAACCATGCATGGGCATAGAATCTGTAAGTGCTCCAACAAACACTTTAGCACTTAGTATGTGCAAGGTCCTGTGTTAAGGCTGTTAAGTGTAAATACCATCATATTCTGCCGTTTCAGCCTTTCTTGCATTGTTCAGAAAAAGCCATCCTTTCTACTTTAATACTTGATAATCACTGAATCCTTCTGCCCGTAAGTCAATGAAGTAGTAAATTAGGTAAGACAGACTCCTTAAATCTATTGATAGTTTACAGAGATTGAAAATGGAGGCTCTCAAACTACTTTATTTAGTTGTTATAAGGATTAAATACGTTAAAAAACTAAGTACTTAGAAAACAAATTGGGAATAAATAATACCCAATACATAAGCATCAAATAAATACCATTGTTATTAGTATGAAGTGCTTACTGAATTTTGAGAGACAAATTAGTTTCTGTACTTAATCGTATGGTTGGCTAGAAAGATGAACGAAGGTAGCCTCTAATATATTCTTGTACAAAATAGAGTTATGCCAATGTAATGCATATTAATTAAAATCAATGCAATTATTAATAATAAAAATGGCAAGACAAACATTCCTATGCTTTAATGCTTTCATTCCCTCCATCCCAACCAGAATTTTGTTGGGGGATGAACTTACAACTCTGCAGTGTACTGGGGAATGTGCTCCGGGATTTTGTTGAGCTTTTGATTAGAGCAATCTACTGTGGTTCCTTCACAGCGACACTTTTCAGGGCAAGCCAGATCCGCAAAGCAGTCTCCACTTAATTTTGATCGATAATCTTCTGTACCTATTGAGAATTCAAACCAAAAAAAAGATACTGAGTCTAAAGGTTAGAAAATTTATTAGTTTGTAGGAAGAAAAAAGTAAGATAACTATAGATTATGTAGCAGGGAGACAACTTGGGGTATTTTGGTCAATGGATGTCAGGAGAAAGGTTAAAAGAAAGGCTTGGAATTTTCTGGAAAAAAGAGTGACCAGATTCACATGACAGGAAAACATTAATAAAGTTGAGCTTTTCACAGCTGTACTTTCTGCTGATCCAATTCTGAGTCATTCTAGCCTATTTCACAGCTAGTCACACAATGGATATTAATTATTAAAAAGTTTATTTTTTTTTCTCGGAGTCAAGAATTGAAAATATATCCAGTAATGAACATGATCCTATATCTCATTGTAAATTAGGGCTTTCAAGGCAAATAGATATACTCAGGCTTTTAAATTTTCTATGGACTTTTTACTATTCTCTCCCTCTCACATAATCTCGGAGATGCCTAAAAAGCCCTCTTTTTTCATTTTGATTTTGTAGAAAGAGACAGGAAAATCCTGATTTGAGCCTCAGCAGCTTGTCATGCTGTAGAAAGCTGCGTGACGTTCCATGGTGCTTGACGGAACCATGTTTTACTCATACCTCGCAACCACATGGTTAGATCAAGCACAACAGAAAATCTCGCTACATTATCACTACACCAACCACTAGGCCAAAGGTAAGACCAAGAGGAAAATGGAGGGAAGGAGGAGAAAAGCTACAGACATTCTGGAAACGTAATACTGTTTACATGACATGCATTCTTCCCGCAGAATGTTTATGACCACAGTAAGAGTATTACTACCGATGATTTCCTGGAAACACAAAGAAGGGGCTATATGGAAAAGGTGCCTCCACCATTCCTCAGAACTGCAGAATGGAAACAACAGCTTTCGGGAACAACATCCAGGAAGAAGTTGAAGGTGAGCTACAAGGACAACAGAGAAGCTCAAAAGATCTGTGGTTTCTTCTTGAAAGAAAGGTGCCAAAGACCAAGACTAGAAGAAGGTACATCAGGATTGAAAAGGGAGGGTATTATGTTTCAGATCAGACACTTTTACTTACAGCCAAAATGGTGAATTCCTGCAAAAGTAAAGATCACCAAGAAGGAAAGAAAGAGTAATCCCAATTAAGATTAATATACATATTTATAAAACTAAGCTCTCTTCCTTCTTTCTTTATTATAGGAATTATTGAAAAAATAGCATGATGTGATGGGAATTGTCATGCTTTGTAAAATTTTATAAATAATATTTTGAAGCACGGTGGTCTCACAAGAAAACCAATGTAATAAAAGATGCATAGTGCAAATTAAGTTCTCGATTCCTTTAAAAGATGAACTCTCAAGGCCGGGTGCGGTGGCTCACACCTGTAATAGGCGGGCAGATCACAAGGTCAGGAGGTCAAGACCATCCTGACTAACACAGTGAAAACCCGTCTCCACTAAAAATACAAAAAATTAGCTGGTCATGGTTGCGGGCGCCTGTAGTCCCAGCTACTCGGCGATGCTGAGGCAGGAGAATGGCATGAACTCGGGAGGTGGAACTTGCAGTGAGCCGAGATCATGCCACTGCACTCCAGCCTGGGAGACAGCGAGACTCCATCTCCAAAAAAAAAAAAAGATGAACTCTCTGCAAGACAGATTTTCTTTTATCACTGTAATATGTAGAGTGCCATATAAAATGGTAGTAGCGAGGTACACACATAAAAGTGAATGAAAAACTAATCATGGAGATCCTCAAGGACAATCATTACAACATTTGGATTAATCCTTATGTTGTGATGTACACTTTTCAATGAACTTTTCAACTTATAAATAATGTGTCTTAGTGGAAATGGAATCAGAATCTCATAAGAAGTTTGCGATGGTAAATATAATCGTTTCATTACATTTGGCAGTTAATGCCATGAAATTTACTGAGGATCTGGTGTCTTATGATTTATGCTTTACTCCAAAATGAAATAAAAGTGCACAAAGTCTAAGTGACAGGTACACTGGATATCTTGCAATTCAAATAATCTGCATTCAATGGAACAGTAATAATGCTTATTTTATGGTGGCTTGTTAGGTGGACTCAAATTTTAATTAAAATTTTTGGAAAAAAGGGGAGGAAGCCCAAATGATCCTTTTGAGTCCTGGCTTCTACAATTATCATGTTTGAAGAATGTAAATTAAATTATCATAAATTGAAACTTAAGACATGATATTTGATATAAAAGATAATTTCCAAATCCTATTTTGGCTGCTGTCAGTAACAGGGAAAAACTATATCAGAATATATGAAAACAACCTGACTTTTGTTCTTTATTTAGTGAACTGGAAATATTAAACTTACCAATTATTAATTAAGTATATTTAAATGAAATAGTTTGAATA
Organism: Pan paniscus; assembly: GCF_029289425.2. Lineage (NCBI taxonomy): Eukaryota > Metazoa > Chordata > Mammalia > Primates > Hominidae > Pan > Pan paniscus. The sequence continues at coordinate 20,775,015 of NC_073252.2, read as the reverse complement.
ATTTGATACCAATTACATTACTGCCATAATTTTAGGATTTAAATCATATTAATGTTTTATTCTATAGGTAGTCTGGTGTTTAGAATATGGCTTTTTCTGGTTAAATAATAGCTATCAGATTACTTACCACTTAATTGGGTAAAGTAATTAATATTAAACATTGTCAATGAAGGCCAATCAACTGTTCTTTTCAACATATTACTTGTTATGCAGCCAGTATAATAATGTACAATGCTATTGATCATTCAAGCTCAAAATAAGTCATATCACCAAATCTACTAAATCCATAAAATTATCCAAATTGTAATTCAATAATGGCAAGCTAACAAATATCTCCTTAAAATAGAGACTAAACCCAGAGTTCTTCTTAAGAAAATACAGAAAGTTAGACTAACAGTGTACACTAACGCTGTAGAAATATCTTTTAATCTATAGCTCTTAAAATTTTTATAGTCTAGAATATACCCAAGAGATGGTGAATGTGGCCAATCGATACTTAACATAATGGTTTAAAACAAACAAGTCAAGAGGCATTTTACACAATTGGCAGGCAAGGAAAAGTAAGTAAAGAAACGTATTTTAAAGAGCTAGTTCTAGAATCATCAGTCTTGATAGTGTTACAATTGAAGTGGTAAAACATTGCGATTACTTTTCTTAGAAACATTTTATCCATCTGCCTAAATTATTCAAGGCATTTTGTGCCCATGAACTTCTGATGCTTTCACATCACACATCAATATTCTTTTTTATGGAGTTATATTGTAATTCTGGATATAGAAGAATGTAAAGTCATAAACAAATAAGAAACAACTGCATATAATTCAGCAGGGAGTTGCTGTTTTTCTATAAACAGTGAAGCAAAAGTAAAGCAATAAGTACAGTTTTTAAATATAAGAATCTATTAAAAAGTAATTTTCATGATTGAAAATGAAATTGTGTGTCTGTAACTGATTTCATGTAGAACTAGCTCTTTGACATCAGAAAGATCTCTGTCTTTAAAACCAGCTCAATTAGCTATATTTTAAAAACAGGTTGGAAGATCAGATATACAATGTAAGGAGAGAAAATGATTTAAGTAGAAAGCCATAGCTTCAAACATTTTAGCTACTGTGAGAAATTTTAGATAATGCACCAAAGTAAAAGAAAGAGAAGAAAAGGTGGAGTTTAATAATATATATGTTTAACATCAGAAGCTGCATGCAAAGGTCAGGATTTCAGGAAACAGCTACAAGTGATATACGCATAAGTCAATCTATCTATAGAGTATCCACTGTACTTTCAGAAGCATGCATATCAGTTTTAGAAGCTATATTTTATAAGGTGAGGAAAGGGTGTCTGTAGTTAGTCCTACTACCGAGCAAAACCTACCTGGAATGAAATACTGTTCTTTAGCTAAATAAAAAAAGAGAAAAAAAATAGAAGATGCACCTGAATGTCAGCAAGCAGAGATATGAGTTATATTAGATTAAGAATGGACTAAAGTTACTACAATTAAGTGAAAAATGTATATTCACAGCTGTGACTGAAGTACAATAATGTACAGTGAGTAGTAAATGCATCTATAATTATGGACAATAACCAGCTTGGTTCTTATATTAGCTTTTTAGTATGAAATTAACTGCCGAATGTGAAATACGCCTGGAATAGTTAGGTAGCATACTACCAAAAAGACATAAAATATTCTATCATAAAAAAGGAAAATATTAGATCAAAGCAAATAGTAAATTTGAATGATGGCAGCCTTTCATTTAATATCAATACAATGCATTCATATTTAGCTTTTTACAAATAAATGCAATATTCCCAAAATATTTTTAAAAATAGCTTTTGGAAAAAATGCATCCTCATGGTTGTATGCAAAATAAGAGAATGCAAACTGAGAAAGTGCATTCAGAGTAAGAAGCAAGGGATCTGGAGTCCCTCCTGGCGCCCCTGTACTTCTGAGCCCAAACAAATCATGTAACCAAGTCTCAATTCACTTTCTGAAGAAATGTAAACACAGTTAATTACTTGAGGTTGGTCAATTCAACAAACATGAGACTTAACATACTTTAAAGGTATTCTGAGTTAGCTAAAAGGCTCTGGTTAAGTTTGAATTTTGGAAAGGTACTATGAAGTATCTAGGCATCTTTTTAACTTGGTCAATTGCCTATTTCTTCTGCTGTATATGGTGTTAAAATGTTACATATAGAAGTATTATTTGAATTGGGTCTACAGTTCTCTTATTATTCATGGGCAGAAGAAAAAGAAATATGATTCTACAGTGTTCACTAATCAGCCGAAGGCCAGCTGCTTTTGTTAGGTCTCATGTAACCATTGTTGTTGGTCACAGGGGAAATAACACGTGAAGAAATTACCTGAACAACGGAATTTCTTGCTTTTGATCTGTCCAATTCTTTTGTTTGCCAGGCGGCGGGGGCTGGTGCAACGGGCACCACTGGTCTCAATCGGGTTGGTATGGAGATAATCCGCTAGCCACTTGAGATGGCAGTCACAAATAAAGGGGTTCTGGGCCAAATGCCTTTGGAAACACATACAGAACAGTTTTATAGATGACTTGCAATGGACTCAGCTCTTACATTCAGACTGGAAACAATGTCATCAAAAGTGATCCAAATCACTTATACATACATAGTTTGAATGGCCCGAAGAGGTGAAAAGGTCCCCTTGGCGATGGTCTGAAGCTTGTTGTCATATAGGGAGAGAAGGTTCAAGTTGTGGAGATCCTGAAAAGCATCTACCCGAAGGCAGTTTATCTTGTTGGCATTCAATAATCTGTTTGATTGAATAGTTGTAGAATTAAAGTGTAGCATCTTATTAACTCACCTGCAAGATTTTGTGCTTTTTAAGAAAACCCAGGCAAGAAATATATTTCTTTTCACCTCAAAACTAACATTTTAACTTTAATAATTTAGTAATTAAGAGGCTGGAGATGTGGGGTTTTACCATATAAAGCAAAAGTCATGTGATCAAATGAACCTAAATCTAGTGGTATTTATACATGTATTCAATACACATCATTAACCATTTCCTCTGGAAGATACAAAGGTGGGATAGTATACAAAGGTGGGATAGTACACAAAGGTGGGTGAGACCCAGCCTCCACTGGCAAGGACACCATAAAAATGCTCTAAGACATCACTAATCCCTCAGGACACTCTGTGGAAAAGTAGTTCAGGCTATTCTCAAAACAGTAGCTAGCGTGATCCTTCTAAACATGGAATAGATCATGTCACCCCTTTCTCAGAACCATGCGACAGCTCCCAATTGGCTCTGAGCAGAAACCTAAGTCGTCACAACAGCCTGACCTGTAGCCCACTCTTCAGAACTCTGCAATCTTCCCAGTTCTCTCCTCCTGGCTGTTTGAGCTCCAATCACTGATCTCCTTGCCTTTCTTAAACACACCAGGCTCTCCTATTCTCTGTCTGAAATGTTCATCTCCCAGATGTCAAGCCTGCTCTAATACTGCCTTCTCAATCCAGCCTCCCGCACCCCTCTCCTTAATACATGCAGGCTGTCTTTGACCCCTTCCCAACCCCCAGCACTCTCAATTCCTTTTACTTTGATCTATTTCTATTTTCTAAAGTATATACATTTTTTTCTGCTACACAACTTATTATGTTACTGCTGACTGTCACCTATATGCCTGCCTCCCTACCCCCACAGTAAATCATCCATAAGTCTATTTCATTTCCCTTCCTTTCCCAGACTGTCCAGCACATACTGGGAGCTCAATAAATATCAGTTGTTGAATGAATACTTTACAACCCTCTTGGAGAGTCACATGGTACATTAGTATAGGCTGTAGTCTTATATTATAAATACCTGTTTAACTTTTTAACATAATTCCCCACAAATTCCTTTTTTCCCCTATGTATTATATCAATATTCTGTGGAACTGTGGTTTATGGATTATACTTTGGCAAACATCATTCTCGGTGATGTGACTGTGTGTGAGCTTAGGTTTATTCTTCAGCATGTACTCTGCTCTCTACTTTCCTCAACCATCTTCTGAACTCAACTTTCACCCAACAGAGTACTCCTCCCTCTGGGTTCCTCAAAATGTCATTCCATGCTATGCAGTCTTGTCAACTGTTTTATGCAGACCTGCTTATTTGTCCAATGACAGTTCCTCCCTCTTCAGGAAGGACAATTTTTTAAAATAATATTCTTTTTCTCCATCCCTAACAGGCACCACTGGTCTCAATAGGGTTGGTATGGAGATAATCCACTGGCCACTTGAGATGGCAGTCACAAATAAAGGGGTGCTGGGCCAAATGGCTTTGGAAACACATACAGGACAGTTTTATAGATGAGTTGCAATGGACTCAACTCTTACATTCAGAGTGGAAACAATGTCATCAACTGTGATCCAAATCACTTATACATACATAGTTTGAATGGCCCGAAGAGGTGAAAAGGTCCCTTTGGCGATGATCTGAAGCGTGTTATTATATAAGGAGAGAAAGAATATTTTTCTCCATGGGAATGGAGAAATTTTTTTAAATTCCTGCCTTAAGAGGGAGAAACTGTAGGCAATACTTGGATACAGCATCAAGCTATATCTAGCTATATTTAGTTCAGTGCTTTGATACTTAGAACTTTTAACAAATTTGTAACAGCTCAAAAAATATGTGTCATGTGGTTTGGGTATGCCTCATTATCTAACATACTAAAAAATATTTTATCCTTTGACAATAAAACAATCTCTATGTTAACATGGGTTATTTCCATTTTACTTGATTTTTTTTAAAGGTGCTACATCAGCAACATGCAAAGTGATGACTTTCTCACGGTGACTCAATTGGCTGTGCTCTTTGATTCCCCATCAGGAGCTGAAGCTTCATCTTCCCTCCGGTATATGTAATACCTTCTTAAAAGCCTTCAAGAAATGGTGGGTGACAGGGGCTGATTAACCCCATACCTCTCCTCCCTGGGCCACAACTCAAGTAATGCTGACCTGTTCTTTACTTAATAATCTAATTGAATGAAGCAGTTAGAGAGCAAACAAGGACAATGAAATTGTGTGGAGCCTGAGGAAACTGAAAGATGTTGTTTTGCATCATCTTGCATCTATGCAGTTTGTACTCACTTTAACTCAGTGTGGCCCAAGGAATAGTAAATAAATATTAAACAACAATCTGTTTTGTTTCTTTTATTTCCGTGCCTCTTCTCTCTAATTTCTGACCAACCAAAACTAAGACACTTAACTTTACCAAGTTCTCAGCTAGCTGTAAAGAGATAATCATGCCATTCTTTCCCTCTGGCAGGCTTAAGAATGAGCCTTAGTGTAGAAATGAAACTTTATAAAGATGGCTTTAGAAGTAAGGTTTATCTATATAGATCTCCATATTTTATTGGCATGTGTGTTACATCAACCACCAATAAGTGTGCATGGAAAGAAAAAGAAGGTGACACTTTATGTATTGGTAGTAGATAGGGCAGTGATAGAGTGATTGTGAATAACTGGCATGGAGAGTAAGTCTAGGGGAATGTGGAAGAATGGCAGAGAGGTGAGTCACAAGTAGGCAATACTTGGTTACAGCATCAAGCTATATCTACAATGGGTACAGACATCTAGACTGTGAATAGCATAATTTTATCAAATTAGTAGCAATACTTAATAACAGAAATGCAAAGCTTAGAAAAATCTGAAACCCAAATAGTCATTAAGTTACAAAATCAGTATTTCTCATGACTCATTGGTCTATTGTAAAATAAATTTACTGGGTTATGTAGCACTGAGAAAATAAAGAGAGAATTGGGGTGGGGATGAACAGAAAAGAGAGCACTACATATAATAAGGTTCATTATTGTTTCGTTAACATTTTGTTTCATTTGTTTGTGTGTGTGTGTGCTAAGGTGTAATGTAAAATACATTTCTGCATAATGGTGAAAAAGTTTAAGACATGGATAATAGGATGTACTTAAGAACATAAGTTTATAAATTCAGGAATATATTTATATGTATATATATATATACATGAAGATTGTGGGATTAGGAATAAATCGTTACCAAATAAATGCCAAGAAATAAATACACTCCAGAGGGAAAATAACATTGTATGCCTAAGGATTTTAAGGGAGATTTACTAAGAAAAAAATTACAACACAATTATCTTTGTATCTAAAGCATATAGGCCAGTGTGTGCCCCAAATGAGGTCCTCTGATGATATGAATAGAATTTGATGATTAACCACCAAGTTTTAATATTTGCATTTTTTTCCAACTTTACTTTTCATATGGGCATGCATTAAAACACATGGTGTTAAATCTGCTTTTTGCAAATATGTATGGTAAATACTTCCTTTGAGACAAATGAGTAGTATCTATTGTCTAATCAGAGTGGTCTTTGATTTACAGGTAATTATCTCTCTAAAGGTTTAGTCTGAGGACTATTGTGTGTTACAGCTCACCGCACACCATCTGTTTGAGGAAGTTATTGTCGCACTGTCACTCCTGCAGATTCTCTGGACAAAGGTTGCTGAGTATATCACCATATCTTTTTTTTTTTTGAGACGGAGTCTCACTCTGTCGCCCGGGCTGGAGTGCAGTGGCGCGATCTCTGCTCATTGCAAGCTCCGCCTCCCTGGTTCACGCCATTCTCCTGCCTCAGCCTCCCGAGTAGCTGGGACTACAGGGGCCCACCACCACCACGCCCAGCTAATTTTTTGTTTGTTAGTAGAGACGGGGTTTCACCATGTTAGCCAGGATGGTCTGGATCTCCTGACCTCGTGATCCACCTGCCTCGGCCTCCCAAAGTGATCACCATATTTTTCTCGGTTCCAACTACTGGTTACATTAAAACAGAGATGTTTTACAAAGACAGCGATTGTAGAAGCTTTAAATGATAGAGCAGCCAGAATGCATACATTCATGATAGTGTAGATAAAATTGGTTTGGGGACTATTCCAAAAAGTTGTGTCTTCAAGTAAATAATCACGAATGCTAGCTTGACTGGACTACTCTTTTCTATTTTGTTAAACTGTATCATTTTGAGTCAAATTTTTCCAAAGCCTCCATAAAAATATGAGACAACAAAATGGCTAATATATATTATTAGGCTCGAGAGATCCAAAACAATCAAATACTTACAGGAGCTGTAAGGAAAACAGTCCTTCAAATAAACTTTTGGGGAGTTCTGTGATTTTATTTCCATAGAGGACACTGAAAAAAATGTTTTAAATGAAAAAAATTAGACACCAAACCTGCATAACAAATTCATCTAATACATATTTACTCAGTCATACAGGAAGCTAGTAGGCAATCAATACATCATAAAAGTTATAGCTGAGTAAACAAACTCCATTTGCAAATGTCTTTTGCCTGATTACAGATCAGATATATGCTTACTGTAGAACATCAGGAAAACAGAAAAATAAAGAACATTTTATATATGAATATATCATTTCCACTTGCATTGCCGTTTCATAGAAATGTTTCCTTTTAAGTTGTTTTTCTACTCACACGCATACACAGTTCATATGTAACGAGAGCACACTATATATGACAAAGAAGAATGCTAAATGTAGAATCAAGTATAGAAGAGTATATAGTGACATAAAAGTCCTCATGATACAACATTAAGTAAAAAAGAAGCATGTTAAAGTATTATGTTAGTTTTTTTAAAAAAATATATACATATAGGCCGGGCACAGTGGCTCATGCCTGTAATCCCAGCACTTTGGGAGGCCGAGGCGGGCGGATCACGAGGTCAGGAGATCGAGACCATCCTGGCTAACACGGTGAAACCCCATCTCTACTAAAAATACAAAAAATTAGCCAGGCATGGTGGTGGGCACCTGTAGTCTCAGCTACTTGGGAGGCTGAGGCAGGAGAATGCCATGAACCAGGGAGGCGGAGCATGCAATGAGCCGAGATCGCGCCACTGCACTCCAGCCTGGGCAACAGAGCGAGACTCTGTCTCAAAAAAAAAAAAAAATATATATATATGTATATGTATATATATATATAAATATATATGTATATGTATATATATAAAAATATATATGTATATGTATATATATAAATATATATGTATACGTATATATATGTGTATATATATATACACACACATATATGCACAAAATAAAAGGGAAACGTATTTAGATGGCAGATAATTTGCCATCCAGAGGTGATTTGAACTTACATCTACATATTTTTGTGTATTTTAATATATCTCTAAAATAAGCATATATCATTTTCAAAGATCAGAGAGATATTCTTTTGGGAAATAAACAAATGGCTGCCATAACATATAAAGAAAAAGCTGAAATGCGAATCTAAATAATTGATACGTTTGGCAGCAGTATATAATCTCTTTTTGAAAAGGAAGAAAATAACAATACAAGACAGATGAATACGTGAGAGAAAAGCTGTTCCTCCTTCAAGATGTCAGAGAGGTAAGGTATATTATAAAATGTGAAGAAAATCCTCAAAGGAATAAATAAAGCCGGGTGCTATTATAGTGTAAAAAGATATTCCATTTGTCTCTTTAGATTCCATGATATAACTATAAAATAGAACATGCAATTTTGTTTGTAGAAAACGTAGATTTCTTTAGAAAAGTACATCAATTAGAGAAGAAACCATTTTAAAAATCAAAGAACAAAAGAGAGGATTCTATATTGTCCAGAACAAGGTAGAAAGGGAATTAGAAAAGGTAAAGCATGAATAAATATATATTTTGAGGTCAAGATTAAGAGAAGAGAGGGCATTAGGAAACACAAATGAGTAGATTAAGATGGCACCAGTTTGGGATATTCAATTCAATATCTTTCAATTCATTCATTCAACAATAGAGATTGTGCACTTACTATGTGCCTGTAACTTTGCCAGATTCTAAGGTTGGTGCTCAATTCAATTGAATCTGTCATTTTTGAATGCCCATGATCTGCCCATGTCTCAGGCACTGATATGACTGAGATAAAGAAGGTATGGCTTCAAAGGGCAATCCAAAAGAGTAATTTTGAATAGTCAAAGGGTCTGATATTGTGAATCCACTGCAATTTAGAAAGGAACAAAGATGTATATAAATTGTGGAGGACCTGCATGAGTATCAAGGGGTGGACAATTTAGTAGGTTGTTCACTTGAGACTTTTGCTTTGAAGGTTGGCCCAAATAGCATGAAAGGAGAACAAGCTAGGAGATGCATCATATTTATATTGTGGAATTATTTTTTTCAATAAATCACTGCTTTCTTTAAGACCATGTTAAAAAGTAACAGATGCTATTGTTAATGAGACAAAGTGGGTAAACGGCAACAAAGGAGGAAATTACACTAGGATACAGGAAATCTATCTGTATAGGAATTATTGCTATATGGAGTATCAACCATAAAAATAAGAAAGAAATACTCAATGTAATGGGAATGACATTTCTCCAGAAAGGTTTAGCAGGACTAGGGCTGGGTACAGTATTTTACACAGCAATGAGATCAAAATGACAGCAAGGAAAATTAGTTAAAGTATACCAAAATCCAAAGACCAGGATAGAGAAGTTGGATGACAGCCCAGGAAATAGGGCCAAAATCTATAAAAATGAGGGAAAGAAATATCATCACATAAAGATATAAACTAAGAGAAGGCCAGTGAGAATTTGTCCTACACTGTTGGAGGAAAATAAATTTTTAAAAGAAACTGAAAGAAAAAAGTGGAATCAGCTGAAAAGAAAATCAATACATGAGGGATGTGGATAATATCATCCAAATACCAAGAATGACTAATTGAGTATCTTTTCTACAGTTTCTTATACATGACTTATGTTCAGCATACCACATAGATAGTATATACATACGTACTATTATATGTGTACAATATACATATACTCTGATAGAGATTTTTTTTTTTTTTTTTGCTAGTCTTTTGGAACAATAGGGAAATTTTAAGGTAGCTCTTGTACCTGCTGCTATAAGGAAGGCCAAGAACGTTAAACACAATTTAGCCCTTGTGAGTTTCAGCATTAGGACAGTAAGAGGCAGCAATAGCTGGTGACCAGTGTTCGAGCTCTTGTGCTCTTATTGAAAGCTGGCAGAGGCCAGGCGCAGTGGCTCATGCCTGTAGTCCCAGCACTTTGGGAGGCCCAGGCGGCCGGATCACCAGGTCAGGAGTTCAAGACCAGCCTGGCCAACGTAGTGAAACCCTGTCTCTACTAAAAATACAAAAAATCAGCCGAGTATGGTGGCAGGCGCCTGTAATCCCAGCTACACAAGAGGCTGAGGCAGGAGAATCGGTTGCACCTGGGAGGTGGAGGTTGCAGTGAGCCGAGATTGCGCCATTGTACTCCAGCCTCGGTGACAGTGCGAGACTCCGTCTCAAAAAAGAAAGCTGGCAGAAGACAACTCCTACTGAAGAGAAAAAAAATGTCTAAAACAGCAACCTATAAGATGACTATCATGAAAAAGGTGTTATGGGCAGATACTTTATTATTCAAAAAAATGTCAAGGAAATTATACTTATAAATTGTTTTAAATGTATACATTTGAAAATTATAACTCTTAAGTGATTTTTAGAAGAGTACAGTAAAGATAAAGCAGAGGACAAAACAGAGGTGCTAACTTTTAATTTTCATTGAAAACCTATAGTAAAATGCAAGATACTGGGCAGGAGAGTTAACAGCAGTTTAGGAAAAGGTTGCCAGAAATTTAAGTACAGTGTTAAAGTCTTCCACTGTAGACCCCTGTGGAATTTGGGAGCCAGTTAAGGAAATAAGGAAATTAGAGTAAGTGAATTAAAATAGTTTACAAAGGGCTAATGAAAAGAATGGGAAAAGAGAAAAATCATATATTGAGGACCTTTGGCATAAAGAAAGATTCTCTGTGATAACTGAGATCCAGAAACATACAAATTGCTTTGTATCAAGAGATGAATTTGCCATGGCCATACGTATTATCTCTTGATGTTTACTCTGTAACAAAGCTAGCAGGGAAGTAACTTTATCCTCATTTTAGAGATGGAAGAACTAATACCCAGGGAATTTAGTAACTAGCTCAGCCTCTAACTAGTAAGTACTAGAGCCAGGATTTGAACACAGCCACCTAGTGTCCTAAAGGTGATATGCTTAGCAGTATGCTACATTGATACTACACTTAAAACGTTTTGTTACTGCAGAAGGAAGTTTCCAAGTAATAAGCAGAAAACAATAAAAACTGTTTACAGACAATGCTAAAAATACTAGTATGCTGAATTCTTAAAAAATTATTACTAAATATTATAGAAATCTTGTTGATGTCACATTGAAAGAAATTTTAAAATCCCTGAAAACGACATGATGAATGTTTTTTTGTTTTGTTAATATATTGCATATTATACTATGTAACAATATATTAGTATAACATTATAATTTTATATAATACATAAAAATAAATGATAATGTTAATAAAAAAAGTATAGGATTTCTTAGTAGGAGAGGCCTTAAAAAACATTAGGTAAATCAAGTCCACTTATCTCTAAGAGATGAAATTTGGTGATCAAATAACTTGAAATTTTTATTTATTTATTTATTTTTTTGAGACAGAGACTCATTTGGTCGCCCAGGCTGGAGTGCAGTGGTGCAATCTTGGCTCACTACAACATTCGGCTCCTGGGTTCAAGAGATTCTCGTGCCTCAACTTCCCGAGTAGCTGGGATTACAGGCATGCACCACCATGTCTGGCTAATTTTTGTATTTTCAGTAGAGACGGGGTTTCACCATGTTGGCCAGGCTGGTCTTGAACTCCTGACTTCAAGTGATCCGCCTGCCTAGGCCTCCCAAAGTGCTGGAATTACAAGCGTGAGCCACCATGCCTGGCTGAAATTTTTATTTTTTAAGTAGAATGCAGTAGAGGTGCTTGGCATCATATCACCTTTAAATAGTTTATTTAGCAAATGTAGTGATTATATTAATCTGGCTATATTCTTGAGTACAGTTCTAGAAAGGCATGGTATTAAAATATCAGGTGTAAGCAAAACTTGTAAGCAAAATTTTTATTTAAATAAAAAGAGGTGTTGCCTTGTACTTGCATGGTTTTTGTAGTAAACTACATACTCCCAAGTACTCTGCTCCCTTCTGGAAGATTTTAACTCCTGGTCACTATCATGATCTCCAGCACAATTCTTTTCTGCAAATCTAGCTTTCACTGGCTTTCCTCCCCCACCCTAATTATAGTGTCTCAGACCTGTAGTTACAATTGCATTCTCTTCATCATTTCAGTTTCAAGCACCCACTACTCTCCAGTAGCAGTGATATTTTTTGCTAATTCTTGAAACATCTAGCATACTCCTGCTAAACGTCCTTAGTACTTAACCGTTCCCTCTGTCTTGAATGCCTTTCCTCTATATATCTGCACTATCTACACAGTTCACTCCCATAGCTCAAATCTTCAGGTCTTTGTTGATCATCTTATTTAAGGTTTTAGCTTCCCCCCCAATCACAGCTATCCTTATCCCTTGTTCTGTCATTTTTATTCATAGCATTTTCATCTACAGATAGATGTAATACTATAAATATAGGTAAATTTTATGTATACTATACATTTGCCAGTTTATCACTGGTCCCCTCCATGAGGCAGGGATTTCTGTGTTCTGGTCACTCTGCATCTCTAGACCCTCTACTAGGGCCTAGTACATAATCAGGCCCAATACATTTCTTCTGAACATATTAACTGTGGTTCAATGAAGAAAAGAGCTATTGCAAATGTGTGTAGTTATATATTTTATGGAGGGGAAAATAACTTAATCTTTGGAAAGTGAACTCAAACTGTGAACGTGACCAGGAAAATGATACGTGTTATAACACGTGGGCTTTCTCTAAAATAACTCAGTTATTTGATTCTTTTCCAGTTTATCTGTTTTACAGTATTATGCAGGTATTCCACTTTTGGCAAACAGTTTGTAATCTTCCACACGTTGCTACATTTTGAACTGGAAAAACCCCAGGGACTTAACTCCCTGACTTAACTGCAGTTTACTTTATCCGCAAGTAAAGATAAAGCTTTTCTACGGCCTTCTAAAACAACTGTGTGCGTGAGTGCTCTCATCATGAGGCCTTAGATTTCAATGTAGCAAGCATGTTATTTTACATGTGTTAGCAAATAGCAAAAGGAGTGACAACACACTATTTTATTGTTTATTAGATTACATAATTTATAATCATTAATTACAGGAACCCTGTTTATCAACAAACATAATGTAATTTATTGAAAGAAGTAACAAATTATAATAAGCTGTTCTATTTATAATTTACTTGTAAATATCTTTATATATTTTCTTTTAATTCTCACAACCACAGAAGTGTCAATTAACATTATTAAGGGAAGAGCTTAATATCAAACTCTGCAAGCAAGCCGATATAAATAAGAATTTCCCACTGATTTCTCTTCTTCTTGACATTTAATGGTTATCTCTGAGGACCAAAATTGTGGAGAATCAGGAACTGACATGCTGATTTGCCTTTTGTCCTTCTGTATGACGGGGAGGTTGTCAGTGTTTACTCTGGATAGTATTACTGCTCAGAATGGTGCTAACAGTACTTTATGGACAATCTGACTGGGTGATCTGAGTTTTACACTGAACCTAGTTACTTTAGAACCTGACAGTACAGCCTGAGAGCAATACATGACTACACGCTATATTTTCTGCCAACAATTGTTCCTTTAATCTTGTGCTTCTTCCAGTGAAAACCCTCCAAGACAAAAAGAAGCAAAAGTGAACCCAAGCAGATACTGCCATTTAAGTAACAGTTTTCCATTTTCCTTTTTAAAGAAAACTGTAGTGTTTTGTTTTTGTTTTTGGTTTTGGTTTTGGTTTTGTTTTTTTAACAGACTAACATAGCAGCTGGAAGACTCATGTGCCCAGATGAGCACTCCGATCTAGTTCTCCCCTTGGAAAGAGTGCCAGCAAGTTGTTCCACAAACTCCAGGGGTTTATCTGGGTCTCGCACATGTGTATCTTGGCATTCTCATTGGCTACCCCTGACCTCTGATATCTGAAATATTTTGGCAGGAATTGACATCAATAAGAACCCTTCTCTGAGTTTCGGCTCTTAAAAAATGAAAATGTGCCGACTTCCACTTTCGAATATTTAAATCTGATCTAAAGGTTACTTGGTGGACTTTTGAAGATTTTTTTACAAGTGTGAAGTAATATTAATAACAGCTGCTATACATTTATTTTTAAACTTTAATTTACATAGCTATCTTTCGAAGGTTCTCTTGACATTAAAAAGCTGTCATATTTTAAAATCTTTGTTCTTTGAGAGATTAAAAGCTTATTCTTTTAGGAAAGTATTAAGGTGATGAAAAAGAGTGGAGGTTTCCTCTCAGTGGTCATCTTCAAGTGTTCTCAGCAAGACTTTGCCTAGCATTTCAAAGGAGACTGATATTGTCCCCAGATACTAGCTATATGCTTTCCAAAATAAATATTTTCTTTTCCTTTTAGAAATAAAAAAATGGGCCGGGCACGGTGGCTCATGCCTGTAATCCCAGCATTTTGGGAGGCCGAGACGGGCGGATCACGAGGTCAGGAGATCCAGACCATCCTGGCTAACATTGTGAAATCCCGTCTCTACCAAAAATACAAAAAAAAAAAAAAAAAATAGCTGGATGTGGTGGCAGGCGCCTGTAGTCCCAGCTACCGGGAGGCTGAGGCAGGAGAATGGCATGAACCCAGGAGGTGAAGCTTGCAGTGAGCCGAGATGGCGCCACTGCACTCCAGTCTGGGCGACAGAGCGAGACTCCGTCTCAAAAAAAAAAAAAAAAAAAAAAAAGAAATAAAAAAATGGTCAAAAAGGGGATCTAACTCTTGCTCTCCTAACAGCAAAATGATCAAACTATAAAATATACACCCCTAAAAATTGGCTAATTTTAGTGATGGGTAGCAGTCCTCCATAAAAATAATGGGATCCAGAAGTGGTTAATAATAATTAACATTATTAATAATTCATTATTCATAATAAAAACCTGAGAGCATTTTTTAAACCCCAATTTAAAAAAGGTAGCCACTCTTTGTTGTGGCTTCTCTTTTCCTTCAGTGACACAGTGAATACTTACAGTGAATTCAGAGAGCGTAGTCCTTGGAAAGCATCTGGTGCAAGTTCAGAGATCTGATTATTGCTCAGGTCGCTAAGATTAGAAATAGGGTTAGGTTACATTCAATCAAATGTCAGTGAGATTTACTGCGGAAAAAGCTATGTATGGCTTTTAAATGTTGGTTTTGTACTTATCAAGACATGTCCAAAATGTGCAACATTGAACATCTGAAGGATCAGAAATTTAAAAAAGAAATCATACTTTTTAAAATAACCATTGTCTACTTTCCCATATAAGATGCTATGTCTTATTTTTGACAATAGAACACCTGAACATATGTTCATATGCAAAATATATTGACCATAAACATTCACATTTGTATGAATCAATATGCTAAATTACAGACCTTTAAAAATTACATAGTTTAGATATTAAGATTAAAATATTATTACAGAGCTAGTAATCAGACAGTCACATCACTTAATATTTAAGCTGTCAAACACTTATATACTCATACTTAAGTTTCTTTGCATGGTCTCATGACCTCTATAATTTTTAAAATTACATATATTGTAGAATATTGTTCACTCACATTCGTCTAAGCTTTTTATATGGTGAGAAAGCTCCAGGAGGGATGACTTTGATTGTGTTCTGTTCCAAACGTCTGCAATGAAAAAAAATTCAACTTTTAAATGGAAATGTGAACCTTCAGACATGTTTAATTCAAGCTCAGGATTCATGTCAAGAAGTAAAGTTGATGTTCTTCATGAGTGATATATTTTTTTCCTGAAAAATAAGTACTAAATTTAATTTTTCTGTCCCTAAATGTGAAGCAAATTGGGATTAAAAACAAAGCAATTATAAAAATAATTAAAATATTCAGATTTTTAAGTACTACATATCCATCAATATTTAAATCTGGACTTTGTACAAAAGAAACAATACCTTTAAGAAACTAACTTAGGAGTACATTTTAATTACCTTAATATAAGTTAGAGAAATAGGTAGAAATACTGAATAGATCTATCACATATTTTAGATACAATCATAACTCTTCCACAAAGAAGATTACTGTTGAATATTAAATTTTATAAACCTTTTATTTCCTCTATGGAAAGCATATTATAGGTTAAAAATAATTTTATACTCACAAAATTAATTTTGAAGCTTCTTATGAAGAAAAATGTTAAATTATAAATCCATATATGCTACAGATATTTTCAGTAAGACAGTCTAGACTCTCCTGAGGATTCATTTTGTGAATATTTCACATAAAAACCACTGCAGCAAAGTGCATTTGAGCACAACTGAAGTATTTTTATGGTATACTAAAATCACAGAGTTGAAAATAACTGATATCATCTATTCTACGGTCCTGCTAACAGAGAAAGACAAGATTTTACCCATCTAGTTATGAAACGCACAAATAAGTAGATTGCATGAAGTCTTTTGGTACATATTTTAGTCTATCAAAAAAATGTTGCTTCTCAGCCTCCTTTCTCTCCAAAGAAACATCGTTATGATCATTTCCCATCCCCTTCTCCTCTGTTCTGCTCTGTCTCCCAAAGAGCTGACTCCAGTGAACCATATATCCCAGGCTCATTTGCCAACAGGCTACTGTGAGATTTGCCAGTGACAGACACTGGTAGGGTGGTGAAAGGTTGGCGGGGAGTAGAAGCCAGGATATTTCTTCCCTTCTCTGTCTCAGGGGATGTCCACAGCAGTGGTCTCGTCTCCTTCCTAATTTTACTTTCCGTTGGTGCCACCTCCTAATTTTATAAAATACCAGCTTCTTCTGTCCTTATAGCCCTGGGTTGGTAGCAGTTTTTTCCCTGTTACCTTCCTTCAACTGTTCAGTCTATTCTCTACATTAAATCCCTCTGTTTTTCAACAGAAAAATAGAGTTCACTTTCAATAGGAAAATAAAGCTCAACTGGCATGAGCTCCACTTTCCCGCCCGGATTTGAAAAAATATATGCATATATATTATATATATATGTATGTATACATATGAGTATATATTTAAATATGAATAAATATCATGACAACATACTGACCATATATGTGTCATATACATTAATTCATTTTTATTGAACGTTGGTAATACTTTAACGCATACACACACACACACATGCACACACACACGCGTAACATTTAATGAAAATAAAATCAAAATAAATTATCCCTAGGACATTACATGAAATTGTCAAAATTTTGGTCTTTTCTGATTTCAAAGCCCTTCTCATGGTGCTACGGTTTTTCTTCAACAGTATCAGGGTTCATTCTCTGACCTCTTTATTTCACCATTCAATGGGTTTCCTCAGTTTTCATTGCTCTTGAACTCACTGTAACATTTGATATTACTAACAATCTTTTTTCCCTTTGATGAGACACTCTATCTCCTTGGTGCTCACTGTACTTGGAAAAAGTAAAAATATGGTTAAAAAAACTAAATCCATAATGCCCTACTCAGATCAGGGAGTTTTACTTTAGCGTTTTTTTGCTTGCATATTTATTTATGCATATTTATTTTATATAATTGAGGTATTACTGCATATAGAATTTTGAGCATATTTTATGTAATTGAGGTATTACTACAAATAGAATTGGGTGTATTGTCTTTACATCCAATAACATATCATACATGTATTGCTATATCATTTAACATTTTGTAAGACATTACTTTTAATGCCTTCATAATATTCCACTGTTGAAAAATACCCTATTTCCTTAATTATTTCTTACTATTGGACATGTATATATTAGTGATACTTTTATACTAGTATTGATATTAATAATGCTTAGTTATTTTAAGACAGTGAAAGCATGGCCTCCTTTTAAATCCTTTCCTTATTTTCTTAGGTATAATAAGTTGTGCCTTTTCCTACATACCCAAGGACATCCTCTTAACTCCTCTGTTCTTATTCCACTATATTCTATTCGTTTTCACATATCCCTGCTAACTGGGTTCTTGGCTCCTAATAGGTGGATTTACTCCAGAAGACAGTAAATAAACTGTATGATGGAAATATGAATTTGTCTTCTGTATTATTTATCTAGGTCATAAGAAAGGGAGTTTTTTTTCAAAAGCTCTAAATAGAGTGAAGGACATGTAAATCATTTGCCTGTTACTTTATTGATTAGAATGTTTTGATTGACAGTTAAGAGTAATTCTTTTTGGCCTTTACTCATTCTTATAGTAAAATTTTAAGCTTAAAATGTAATCAATAAAAATACAGAGAATACGAGCTATAGATGAAATAATATTGATTCGTTGGAAGATTCTTCATGTCTTGGTCAATTAAGTATTATTTCAATGTATTAAAGATTTGCTCACAATAACGTAGTGCTATGATGAGAAAAAATTAATAGCTCTCAGTGACTAGTAGATTTCTTTTAATAGTAATGCAAAGCTAGTTCATATACTACTTTTCATAGATATTATTTCAGGTTCTTGAAAATAATCTAAAGAAACCAATAATCATTAATTCATTCATTCACCCTATAAATATTTAATGTCTACTCTGTACAAAATATTAAGCTATATAACTGGAATTCAATGATAATCAAAAAACAGAGATGTTCATACATTTGTGAAAGTTTTATTGATAAATAATCTTATTTTGCCGTTAGATTTCAAAACGAATTTCTCCAATGTAAGTATTTTTAAATGCTATATTCAGCATAGAGACTTCTGAAATGTCAATAACCTTAACTCACAAATGTGACCAAACTAATTCTATAATTTAATATAACTGAAGATTTTCCCTGGAAAATTTAAAATTCATTTATTATTTTAAAGTCTCAAACTAGAATACTCGTAATGATCACTAATTTTTCTAATGACACTCAAATATATGTTATGATAATTTCTGTAATTAATCTACAACTAATTTCACTGATTGTCACCAAAAAAACCCAAATTATACAATAAATAAGGCCTTGTTTTTTGAAAATGCTGCATACTCAGAAAGTTATAAAACAAAGAGGAGTCCTGATAAAATGACATTATATTTTTATATGCAAAAACAATATTTCAGACACACTTGAGTCATGCTGCATGAATCATCTGTTATTGCAGTGTACCAAGGACTTGATCTTCACATTGCAAACTATTGCATTTACATGTACCACAGAAAGCTGTACAATGACATTTACCGTGGACTTGTTTACTTTTATTCATTTATCTATTTTCAATCTTGTTCCAATAAAGTATTTGAAACAGAGTTTACGTTGTTATTCACACTGACTCAGCAGCGAACTGGTTTTTATTGCACTGTCTCAGCAGTTCATTAAGGCAAAACGTAATTGCATCCTTCATTCAGAGGGACAGATTCTCAAGCAGGAAAATATTCTACCATGGACAGATGTCAAACAATAAATTTTAATACATTATAAAATGTCTGTTCTCTCTTATTTAGTGGAGAAACAATAAACTAATGTGTACTTATTGCAAACTTTTGGGTCTTTAGAATAAAGGGGTTTTCCTTTTCATTGTAAGAATTTTAGAATATATTTGATAAACTAAACCCAACACACATCTCAAATGATGTCCTTTGTCCTACAAAAAGAAGAAAACATATTTAAATCAGATTATAAAAAATAAAGAAGTGAAATAATAAAGTTTTCAGGTTGAGGTAAAAAGAAAGGACAAACAAAATTTACATTTTCTAGCATTGCTGTCCTGTAATCTGTGCTTTAATAGCATAGAAGCTGCTGAATTTTATAGAGTGCAAATTTGAATCCATTGTTCCATAAAGAACCTAATTAAAAACATTCTGGGATTCCAAAAATAGATAGTATAATCGCTAAGATATATTTGCATGCCATGGATAAAATCCACCATAATTAAGAGATTTTCAAATGTCAGTCCTTCGGAGAAAATTCAATATCTTGAGTTTCAAAGTAAAAATATATTTAGAAAGTGATTAGGAGAAGAAAGTACTGTAAATCACATACTACAAGAAAGACTTTTCCATGTAAAAGGAGCCAACAACTTTTTCTCCACATAACTTAGGTAAATGATTGCATAACATTTTATCACTGTATGTGTTTGTGTGTTTACATATACACACACATGAAACCAAAGCAATGGCTGTTACTACTCTTTCAAATGTAGAAGGAAATTTTAGTTACATGCTCAGTATATGAGAAGATGAAGACAGTTTTCTAACTGCACCAATAAAAATAACTCAAAAGTATGTTTATCCAATAAAAGACTTCTTCCCATTCTGTCTCCACTTCTACAATTTTTTTCTCTTGCTCTCTAATTACTGCTACCTCATTATACATGTCTTCACGACTTTAAAGCTCCTAAAGAATGAACTACCAACAATATATAACACGTTCTGGTGTCTATTTCAAAAATTATAGAAAATAAAAAAATGGTGAAATATCCCTCTGCTTTAAAACACAAGACCCTTAGAATATGTTAATTATGTGCAGCTATCTTTTAGCTCAATGAAGTCTAATTCTGCCACTTGTGGACTGATGGGCTCTGTAACACATAAAATAAACTAATGGTTTTGGTGAGCAGATCTTACATCAGTAGAGTATACAACATGCAGTGTGTATGACTGGGCAATTAAAAAACTAGTTCTAAAGACATTTACAAGATATTAAACAGTATTAGCACTTTAGCTAATTTTCAGCTCTCTAGCGTTCAATTCGTAGACATTATTTTCAATGTTTTAAAATCGTGTTATTTTGACAAACTATATAAAATAACATCCACATGCCAAATCTTCAATAGCCCTCCTCAAGAGATATTTCTACATTTTATAGACATACATAGAATTTTTCAAGGTGTGTCACTTAGCAATTAAAAGTATGAGTTTTGCACTTATACAGACATGGACTAAATTCTGGATCTGCAGCTGATTAGCTCTCTGGACCTTACAAAAGCTATTTTCTTTTGCTGTGTCTCAGTTTCTCTTCCTGAAAAATGGGGAGGATAGAACTTACCATAAATGTTTTCTAAAAATTACATGAGATGTAGAAAAAAATATGGTATTTTATTTCTTATACAAAAATAGTGAAGTAATAAAAATATGTATATGCAATCAAAAATATAATATATAGCACAATATATTAAATAATAAAAAGTCTACAGCATATACGGTAGACTCCCCTTACCCACAGGGGATGCATTCCAAGACCCCCTGAATGTCTGAAACCACAGATTGTACTGAACCCTATATACACTTTTTTTTCCTATATGCCTGTGATCAAGTTTAAAGAGATTAACAATAATAATAAAATACAACAATTATTACAATATACTATAATAAATGTTATGTGAATGTGGTCTCTCTCAAAATACATTAATATTTTCAGACTGAGGTTGACCATGGGTAACGGAAACCATGTAGAGCAAAACTGTGGAAGAGGGGGGACTATTGCAACGTCACACCCCCACACACCCCCACACATACATTATAAAATTATATGTGTATATATAAATCTCACACATGATTTGATTTCTAGTGTGAAATAAATATATATGGTCCCAAATCATGTTTTTAAACAAATTAGCAGTACAGTTTTGCAGATAACTCGGTAACTGTATAATAAACACATACACACATACATCATTCACATTGAAGCTGAAACAATATAACTGGCTGCAATCTCTGTGATCAACAGGATTAAAATATAGCACTATCTGTAATTTGGGGACTGCCTTAGAAACACAAAAAGTTTTTATAATACCCAGTAAAATATGTCTTTGGATTGATTGTGTCTGTAACATACAGCCCAGATGCTGATTATACATGGCAATAAAACTGACACTTCTTCGCGTTTTCTCCATCTGCTTTTAACGTAAATGGCAAAAGCAGCTGCCACAGAATAGAGCATAGTCTTAATGGGGTAAGGGAAGGGGAGGCAGAATGACTAGCTTCTGAATCTTAAGTTGTCCACTGTAGCCAACACATTCTCCGCATAGGTAAGATTGCCCCATCATTTGAAAAGGAGGAAGACAATATTCCTTTTCTTTGATGTTAAGGATTATCTTGCCTATTACATATAATTGTAAAGTAAGTACTTTCTATTTTTGGAATGCTACTTCCAACTTTAGCAGTAAATCATGTCATTAAAATCTTTCATATATTTCTACATAAAATGATCCAACATATTTTAGCCTACAGCATTATTTGTTTTATAATTGCAGTTTCCAGAACTTTGCAAATTTAATAAATATCTTCAGCAGCTTAATGAATATTAGCCCTAGAGTGATACTTCTAGGCATACAGCTAGAAGTTTTGCCTTAGGATTGTGTCAATACTAATTGATTCTCATCAGTTTCTGTCTTGGGATTTCTTGTTCCTCAAAAGTACTCATTTTTAAATTTTATTTTACATTTTGTGATGTCATTCTAAAATACATTCCCGAGTGTAAATTCAATTGGTGTTTTTATAGGAGAGAAACGCCTCATTTTCCATTTGGTCTTTAAGCATTTAAGGCAAGACAAAAATATCTATGTGTGCACCTTTTGACTAAGTGTTAAAATTTTCATGCATATATTCACAAGGACACATATTCAAATACAAAGATACACTCAATAGATGCAACCAAATGGTGTAGACTCAGGGGAAAAAAATGGGCTTAGGCACATGGCCCACAGATTTCAGGGGGAGAGAATATGTCACTATCATTATGTTTTCATATATATATTTTTAAATCAACCCAAGAAAGAAAAACACTTAGAAGTTTTGTTGTTTTATTTCTCATTAATAACTAAAAATTTTAGACACTTACTATGAATTAGACACTGAGCTAACTCTCCAGCTTGCTAATAATTTTAGTTTTAAAAAATTACAAAAATCATCTTTCTGTATCACTTGTTTAACAGTATTATTCAATAAGCAGACAGTAGTTCTCATTATTCTCCACCCCTGCACTGAGTTATTCTCCACATTGTATAACATCTTTTTCCTAAAATTTAAATAATGCTGATCACTAGTAAAATATGAACTACATAATTTTTCACCTGTCATTCTAGCTGATTAATCATCAATCTATAACATAATTGCTAAAATGCAAATGACACTTGTACCAATTATGAGAATAAATAACATTGTGACTATGCCCCAGATGTCTTCAGTCTTATGTTAGAGGCTACATGAGTCTTATTTTACATTTGAGGGGGCCTGCATTTTTTTCCCATAGAAGTTTTAGGGGAATGAACTGCATGAGCCCTAGAGCCACCTCTTGGAATAACTTCCCAACACTATCTGCTGCTAGGCCTGCCTTCATTATCCCCTATAGAATGCTAGTGCATTCTCAGTGGGCTCCTTTCTTTCAAACCACCCTCCATTCCATGTTAGTGATTTTTCTATCAAGGAAATCTAATCATGCTACTACCTTGCTAGAAAATTTCCCTCATATTCTATCGCCATCAGGACAGTCTCTTCTTCAAGATTTGACTTCCACTTTATATTCTAACAACTGCAAATTTTAATTTTTCCAAAAACACACTACTCTATCATTTTCCTGGGACTCTGCACATGCAGCTTCTTATGTCTAAAAAAGCCCTCAAGTTCTCTGCCTGCAAAACACATCCTAATTCCTGAAGATTATTTGATTCTCCAAGGCAGATCAAGGTAGCCCTCCCTCTTTGTTTTTTGTGCACACGTATTTTACTACTTATCTCATGTTTAAAATTCTGTTTGTGTAAAGCTTCAATTCTCTGCACTGTAAACATTTTGAAGGTTGAGACTCTCCCCTTTCATCCATAATGCCTGATGCAGAGCAAGCACTCAGAAATCTTTGTTGAGTATGTAGAAGTACTTTTTTAAAATGCCACTTTTCTGCATGTGCTTCTTGTGTTGCAATAGTACTCACTAGATTCCTTGGACTTTTGAAGAGAAACCAGCTGGAGTTTCTGTCTGTCCTTACCATTTTAATCTCTGTGCTTATTTTAATATTTCTTTTTCTCCAATTTATTTATAATGTTATTATATTCAGTTTTACTTCTCAACTAATATTACAAAAGTTTGATTCTATCTTCTACATTTTTCTTTTGAGAAAGGTATTATATAGTTTTCTGCTTAAGTTATCACATGATTTAACAAAAACACATGTACAACATTTGTGTGTGTGTGAGTATATGTATGTATAACATGTATGTTACCTAAATAACTTCTTGGGAAATTAGGTACAAGAAAGAAATAAGTTGCAAAAAATGAATACAAATGAAGAATTTTCTTATCATGAACACAAAGTCTTCATGAAAATGGTTTCTCTGCACATAGTGAATATATGAAGCCTTTTGAAGATAATTTTTCTACTATTCTTTCAATAGTATAATTCTTTCTCTTCAATTATTCTTTCAATGACAATTAAAGACTGCTCAAGATACGCATATACAATTAGGAATTTTACCAAAATATAGATGAAAACACTCAAATGATTAATAGTGAACTCAATAATGGCCTGCGGAACTACATGCATGGTTTCATCTATAAATGTATTTTACATAATTCTTTTTACACTGTTTTGCTGTGGAGCTATCAAAGTTGCTATAAGGAATACACTGAGTGTGGCTACTGATAACTAAGAATTAACATGAGAATCTGCCGGGTGTGGTGGGTCACACTTGTAATTCCAGCACTTTGAGAGGCAGAGGCAGGCAGATCACTTGAGCTCAGGAGTTCAAGACCAACCCAGGCAACAAGGTGAAACCCCACTTCTACCCAAAAGACAAAAGCCGGGTGTGGTGGCATGTACTTGTAGTCCCAGCTACATGGGAGGCTGAGGTGGGAGGATTGCTTGAGCCCTGGAGGCGGAGGTTGCAGTGAGCCGAGATCACGCCACTGCACTCCAGCCTAGGTGACAGAGTGAGATCTCAACCTCCTCCCCCCAAAAAAAATTAACATGAGAAGCTTCTTCTGTGGAAACACATTGTAGAACACTATTTTGTATGCTGAGTAATGAGGTGCTCTGTGTCTGTAGGAAGCCAAAATATTTTCTTTTTCTGGGCTTACCTGATGAAATCATAATATGAAAACTTGGGAAAATATAATCCAAAAACACAAGAAAATAAAAATAATAATGAATGATGTTTACATAAAAAATTCTTTCACATACAATGACATTAAGACTACTAAACTCACATAAAAATAATCTAGAGAAGAATCATTGCATTTTGTTTTTCTAACCATATATATATTAGCACAGAATCAGAGATAAAATAATACTGACTTGTTTAATCATAGGATTGTTTATTTAATGACATTTCTAGGCAAGTTATATTTGATAGAGGAAAAACTAGTACTTTCACAGTACATAGGAGATACATATGTAGTTTCT
Source organism: Pan paniscus (assembly GCF_029289425.2). Taxonomy (NCBI): domain Eukaryota; kingdom Metazoa; phylum Chordata; class Mammalia; order Primates; family Hominidae; genus Pan; species Pan paniscus. The sequence continues at coordinate 20,749,699 of NC_073252.2, read as the reverse complement.
GCTATTGTGAGGATCTCAGAAGAAAATTTGAAAACGCAATTCTAATTGCCTGCATCGGCGTGATAGCTTCTTATCTCAAACCAGGTTTTCACTTTAAAAACTAACAAAACTATTTTCTACACTACAAAAAAATTAAAAGACTTTTCCTAACCTTTAGGAGACGTATAGTTTCCTACATAGTGTTTCCATGGGAATTAAGTGAAATAAACAATTTAACATTTTTGAAAAATTTTTTTATCATAAAGAAGGTTTTTATTATGTATGATACAAGACACTTTTTAAGAGTACTATGTCATCTATATTTCTAACAGGCATAAAATATTGAGGGTGTTTTCATATTAGCTTGCCTGAAAAGCACAAAGTTATAAAAACATAAAATGTGAAGCAAAAGTAATGTTGTAGGCTAGCTAATTTGTGAGTGGATTTGAAGTAGCAATAATATCAGGAATGTGTAAAACTGCAAAATGCTAACAAATGCTCCATGTGTTAAGAAGTGCTGTAATAAAATTATGAACTAAAGTAGAATTGCTCAAATTTTAACTTTTATAACATTTTCTAAATTATGCCGATTTCCATTACATTTTATTATCCTTAAGTTGAATATGTTTATGTTTTAAAATATTTTCACAATGAAACAATAAAGTTCTTTCAAAGTGAAAACAATTGCACTTTGAAATTGCCAACCTACTTGTTATTTAAGAAGGCAAACTCAGAATATTGACTATTTCTTTCATACCATATTACATTTAAAAAATGGTATCATTTGCCTTACTTATTTTATCAATATTGTCTGAATAGTAGTCAAGTTCATCCATATGTGCTGTAAAAAAATTAGTCAAATTTTGTACTGTATTTTTTAACATTTAGCATAATTAAAATAAACTACTTGCATAGCATGATAGATATTCTGCTGGTTGAAATATTACTAAATACATGCTAATCAATCAAAAATTCATACTTTGATGAGTACTTATAATTATTTTAAATCAGCCAGTCCATAATAGGCTCAAGGCAAGTTGGTCAAATCTAACTTGCATATCTTTACATATAAAAAGTCAGATGACTCTGGGCAGGGCGTGGTGTCCCTGTAATCCCAGCACTTTGGGAGGCTGAGGCGGGCAGATCACGAGGTCAGGAGATCCAGACCATCCTGGCTAACACAGTGAAACCCCATCTCTACTAAAAATACAAAGAACTAGCTGGGTATGCTGGGGGGCGCCTGCAGTCCCAGCTACTCAGGAGGCTGAGCAGCAGAATGGCGTGAACCCAGGAGGCGGAGCTTGCAGTAAGCCAAGAAGGTGCCACTGCACTCCAGCCTGGGTGACAGAGCGAGACTCTGTCTCAAAAACAAACAAACAAACAAACAAACAAAAAACAAAGTCAGATGACTTTGAAATATGTGGATTCAAAATTGAGTATTATTTAATAAATTAAGGATTCAATATTTTGAGTGGGACAAATGCAGAAATAGCAAGCAAAAAGTTTAAGCGCATATGGGAGGTAGTTATCTAAATAGAAATGAACAGAAAAAGACACTTTTAAAATTATATTTGCAACATATACCTACAACAAAGAACTAATATCCAGAATCTACAAGGAACTCTAACAACTCAACAAGAAAAAATAAACAATCCCATTAAAATGTGTGCAAATGATATGAACAAGTATTTCTCAAAAGAAGACATGTAAGCAGCCAACAAACAAAAAAATCCTCAACATCACTAATCATCAGATAAATAATAGCAATTGTTAATAACAGCCATTCTGACTTGTGTAAGATGATGGTGTGGATGCAGAGAAAAGGGAATGCTTATACACTGTTGGTAGGAATGTAAATTAGTTCAACATTCAACCTCTATGGAAAACAGTACAGAGATTTCTCAAAGAACAAAAAATAAAACTATTATTTGACCTATCAATCCTACTACTGGGTATCTACCCAAAGGAAAAGAAATCATTATATAAGACACTTTCACTCATATGTTTATCGTAGCAGTATTCACAATAGCAAAGCCATGGAACTAACCTAAGTGTCCATCAATGGTTGATTGAATAAAGAAAATGTGGAACATATGTGACACGGTAGAATATACAGCCATAAAAATGAATGAAATCATGTCCTCTCCAGCAACATGGATGGAGCTGGAGCCCCTGAAAAAGGCAGCAAAGAGTAAAGGCAGGAGGACGTAGGAGCAAACACAACAAACCAAATTGTTATAACTTACATTCTTACTAAATATTCTCCATGATTTATGAAATTTCTGTATAATGGTTTGAAAAGGCAATATGCCACAGGAAATCTATAACTAGATTGAAGAGAACTAAATATCAACTTCATAGCAATCTATCACATCGCATTCAAAATTGTATACCTCAAAAGGTGATCTAAGTAATTAATTCTTAAGATTTGATACAGTCAGAATCAATTTGCTATTAATGATTGTGTTGCCATAGACCAGATCATGTACAGACTCACAGGAGGCATTGCAACTATTGAAGAATAAGGTTTTCAACTAGCATAGTTCAATGCAGCAGTGCTGGGATGACCCCAAGGCAGCAAACAGCTTTCCCTTTTACAGCTAGGTTTAGCTTACATTATATGTTCTACTTTTTCCCCTTCTATATTTTCTTCATTAGTCCACATTGCTTTGTCACATTTTATTTTTTATTTTATTTATTTATTTTTGAGACGGAGCCTCGCTCTGTTGCCCAGGCTGGAGTCCAGTGGCGCCATCTCGGCTGACTGCTGCCTCCGCCTCCCAGGTTCAAGCAATTCTCCTGCCTCAGCCTCCCAAGTAGCTGGGACTACAGGCACGCACTACCACGCCCGGCTAATTTTTTGTATTTTTAGTAGAGACAGGGTTTCACCATTTTGGCCAGGATGGTGTTGATCTCCCGACCTTGTGATCTGCCCGCCTCGGCCTCTAAAAGTGCTGAGATTACAGGCGTGATCCAGCACGCCCATTTTTTGTTTTGTTTTGTTTTGTTTTGTTTTGTTTTAGTATAAAGAATGGAGGCCTGCAAGCTCTCTAGATTGTGTGTCCAAGATCTCCTTCCCCTGCTCCCAACACTGTCTTCCCCACCCATGGTATGCTAAGTATTGGGGCAGAAATGGTGAGGGAAAGTCATGGTCTACCTTTACCCAGTCTGCAGTTTAATAGGAGAGTTTTTCATTTTCAAATAACAAATTAAACTGTGGTAAGTGCTGTGTGGAGAAGATTCAGGGAAATAAGAGAACATTTAACGGAGAATAGGAAAGATGACATTGAACTAGTTACAGATATAAAGTAATATAAAACAGCTCTTAGTTTTGCAAACAATCCTGTATCTTAATGCCTTGTCTTTCTCTCTGTTCATTCTACGTTCTCTTCATAGGTAAGTTTCTTAAAATTTCTCTTGTCCTTTTTGTCGGAGTATCAGTCATTCTCTCTTCATGATTTTGAAAATTTTTCCTTTAATGACATTCCAAGAAGACCAAGCTATGCCTACCTCTTTTATAGCTTGATCAAGGAAGGACCATGGGCTTGAGAGTCAAGCAAATGTATGATTGAAGCCATTTTAGCCACTTCACAATTGAAGGTTTTTACAAAATTTCTAAGTTTTTTGAGCCTGTTTTTTTTTCCCAAGTTTTTTTTAAACAACAAAGTTCTCAGTCTTTGAAAGATTTGAGTTAAATGTCCACAGGCTTCATTAGAGAGGGAATATGACTGTAGAGAAAGATGTCTAAGACATCTGTAAGATGATTAAATTAATATAGCTCCATAATAGGGTACCTATTAAATGCTGAGTTGGTCAGCCGAGAATAGAAAAAAAATCTCAGAAATATTTAAAGAGTGGAAATCCAAGTAAGTATGCAGAACAGGGAAATTTAATGAATTTTTAGTTTTCTAGACCCATTTTAGCCCATGCTATTAAAAATTCTATTCATTTACTTTTTCTCTTGCTGATTTTATGCTTAAAAATTACCAGTTTGTCCACAGGGAGATAATAGGCTGTTCCTCTGGTTCTATTTATCAAACTTGGTTAATACAGCTTCATCTTTTCAGAGACAAATCTGTTCCAAATGTCTGATTAATTTTTAAATTATTCCATTTACCCAATAAATATTTATCAAGTGCCCACTATGTGCCAAGGTACTAGATTTTTTGCTGGGTAATCAGTAGTGATAAGAACAGAACTGGTTCCTGCCTTCATAGAACGTTTACTTTAGTAGAAGAGATAGATATTTAAAAATAAACACACAATAGTATATAATTACAAAACATGATAATTAGGGACAGTCAAAAGCAGATTCTAACCTGTAAACAAGAGGGGAGCTTCTGCACTGTAGTAACATGATCAGTATAATGAGGCCTGTTGGAGAAAACCACCAGCCTTTATCTGACCTGTGCTTCTGCATTAGTTTTACTATTTTATTTAATTTCATAAATATCCCCATCACCAGGTCAATGAGAAGATCAAATGTGCACAAGCCAACATTGCGATCCAACTGCAATCCAACATTGCAAGTATTTAATAAATGTCAGTCTCTTTCTATTATTCCTTCTCCAAATTATTCTAATTCTGACTTTAAAGGAATATTTTCCTTCTATTGCTTAACAAATAATTGTGTTACCAAATAGCAGAAGTATGAATTTGTAGTTGGAAACAGAAAGCAGAAAAAATGAGTCATTATTTTCTACTTAGATTTATAGGCAGTTGATCACTCATATATGGCATACATATACTTTCTTTTCATTAGAATTATATCATGAGACAGTTGTAAGAATAAAGACATATCACACAGTGGAGAATCAAGTCAAAATTATTGAATGAAATATCTCATAACTTGCAATAAAGAAACTCAACCAACAATTTATGGTAAAATTCAGATATGAAAATATATTTGAATAAAATGGGGAGAGTTTATAATTTTCAGTTCATCATGGAATAAAAACCTGCCATCTATAAAGATATTTCCACATTTAATAATCTTAGTGATGTTCTTTGTTCTTATAAAAAATAAAAGAGTAATAAAAGAAATAAATTACTAAGCTAGTAAGTTATGCCACTATAATGAATGAAAATGGAATTATCTTGTTGAGTTGAGGATCAATATTATTTATTACCAGATGCTCTACTGATAAAGCTGAAAATGTAATAATCAGGGAAGTAAAATTCACAAGCAGTTTCACACGTTTTCATCTCTCCTCATAAATTTAATTTATTGTAGCTTTACCTGATATACCACCTTCTCAATTTAGGCAAAGTCCACGGGACGTATTATTTAGTATAACTTTAATGCAACTAAATCCCACCATTATACAAAATCTATAGCACATACAAAGTAGAAGAAAATCACGATCATAAGAAATAAAATAGACTACATAAGAAAACCATTTTAAATGTTTCATATTGCTATATGAATATGTTATGTCTCCATCTTACTCTTCTCCTTTTATCAACCTGTAACAGCTTTTTGTTCCCCTTCCCTATGATCTGGATTTGACCAATTCGCTCCTGTGTCCAGATTGATCTTGCTCCCACATGTATCTTATATAACTCTCACACTCTCATTTCTCTCTAAACTCATTCTTTCTGACTTTCTAATGATGACAGGTTTCTGCATCTTAGAATTAACCCAAATTTGTCCATTACAGAGCAACAATTGTCTTTTTCAAAAAACCCTTTCTCAGCCAAACTATTCAAACTGCGGCTTATCTACTCTCTTGAATATTAATCAATACTTCTTTTCTTTACAGTCTGAAAGGTGGCTCATTGACCTACCACTCTATCAAAATGGAACCTTCTAAGAACAATATGCAGGTCAAATTCCAAGACCTTCCCTCAGACCCCAGCTTGGTTAACTGGCAGCAATATTTGCCTCTGGAGATCATTTTTCCTAGAAGTCTCTTCCTCCCTCACTTATTAGAGCCCTCTGCTGTTTTTATTTAGGTTCTTGAGCTTCTCCTCTCTTACTCTCCTTTTCATTAGACAGTTGATGGTTTCAAATATTGACTGTTTTCTATTATGTTAATTACTCCAAAATTTTTGCCTCAAGTCCTTGTCTTGCTTGCTCCAAAATTATTATAGTCTGTATTATTTTAGTACTTTTTTTTTTTTGAGATGGAGTCTAGCTCTGTCACCCAGGCTGGAGTCCAGTGGTGCTATCTCGGCTCACTACAAGCATTGTCCCCAGGTTCACGCCATTCTCCTGCCTCAGCCTCCTGAGTAGATGAGACTACAGGCGCCCACCACCATGCCCGGCTAATTTTTGTTGTATTTTTTAGTAGAGACAGGGTTTCACTGTGTTAGCCAGGATGATCTGGATCTCCTGACCTCGTGATCTGCCTGCCTCGGCCTCCCAAAGTGCTGGGATTACAGGCGTGAGCCACTGTGCCCAGCCCAATTTTTGTACTTCTAAATGTGTCACTGGTCCTTTAGTATTTCAAAAATTGAGTTCACTGTCATCTTCCTTTCCAGTTTTGGTCCCGCTTCTCACTTTCTTATACACAATGATGTAACCACAACCTCCGCATCACTCATACTTGAAACTCTGGCAGAGTCTGGTTTATTTTTCTCCATTACTCCTTTATCTCATCAAATGCCAAATCCCATGAATTCTGCTACTATGTTTGCTATCATAGCTGTTTCCACATCACCATTCCTACTATCACTGACTAGCTCCTACTCTTCTGACATCTCCAATGGACCAAAGAAATAGCCTCTGAAGAGGCCTTCTGCCTTGCATTCTCTCCTTTTGTCAAATCACTGGCACACAGCCATCGGACCAATTATTCTAGAAAATTCAGATTAAAACTCTTATGCTCAAATGCATTCCAAATAAAATCCAAGATCCTTATATCAACATGACCATCCATGAACTGACTCCAATGTATATTTACAACTTGTTTCCTGGTACTATCTCATATACCAAATATCAGGCAAGCTGAATTCCTATTTGATTACATCTTGTACTTTCATTCCTACTGTCTAGCTCATGATGTTGCATTAACTCTGAAAGCCTTGTCCTCCTCTCTGTAGTTTCATTCACTACCTATCTTTCAAGCCCTAGCTCAGTGTTATTTCTACACAAAGACTTCTATGCTTGAGTTATCATTTCTGGAATGATTACTATATGCTAAGCACACATAGCTCTATGTGTGTTAATTATTTCACATCAAACTGACAACCGCCCTTAGTTTTAGATGGGATACAGGGTCTCAGAGGATAAGTAAATTGTCCATGGTCTCACAAATAGTAAATGACAGGTAAACCTGGGGTTCCAACTAAAACTTTCTGACTCTAGTTAAGCATCATACCTTGCCCTCAACTTCATGCCCTTTGTAAGACCTTGAACTTGATGTGTTCATCTCTTATTATGTTTTTCACTGTGTATCTCATTTAATAGCTTTCAATTTGCATGTCACATTTGCTAACCACTTGATGGACGATCTCGGGAAAATTAATGGTGCCTTTAAGTAGTAAATAGTCACTTAATAAATGTTTGTGCCTGCATAGATGACTATACAGTTCCCTTATGAGAAAATTTAGTATTTCGTTCTACTCTTTACTTTATCACATCTAATATCTTCCCACCAAGTGTCAACATCTTCAGTAATCTGTAGTTTTAAAATCAAATGGAGATGTATTCTTTAGGGCATTATATTTCATGATGCCTCAACATTATCCTGTTATTCTAATTAGGTTCAACTACAATCTCTCAAACAATGCTTACTGCCACCTCTGTTCTTTGCTGCCAATGTTTCTTTTTCAGTAATGTCATCTGTCTCTTCCCAAGTTATAACTTATTCTTCTTTCAAGGTTCAGCCAAAAAATACTTAAAGATGCCTTCTAGAGGTAAAGTAATGTTCTATCAATTAAAATTTTGATGAGAATGATATTATTATGTTTATATGTTATTCAGTGTCAAATCTTCACAGAGTCTAGAATTCCTGCAGAGGTTCATGTCTTATACTGCAAAGCTCTAAGCACATTATTAAGCACATGGTAGATACTTTAAACTAATGGCAGTGAGTCCTGTGAACTAAAATTATTCTCATATAAGGTACATTAGATAAGTTACTTTATTATCATAATTAAATAAATTGGTTAAAAATGAGCGCTTTAAAAACAACTTTTTCGCATACTATGTAGGCCTATTCTAAGAAGTTGTTCCTATTATTTCAACCAAAAATCCAAGATAATTTATTTAGTTACAATTTAAAATTGGCCTATAACATAATAATATAATGGGCTGGGTGGTTAAAAGGGGTTTTGTCAATGAATATTGAGGTAACAATTTTCCCTAGTGCTTACTTTTCAAGATGGTAAAAGCATTCCATTTTACATCTTATGTGACCTTGTTTTATCCACATGACTTATATTTGGTGAGGACATAGAAATGCATTCAGCAGCTGCATACAAAATACGTGTGCAATAGTTTGTCATAAGAATTTAACTTTTAATGGAGGTAGACACTGCTTCAAATAGGCTAAAACATGCACTATATAAAAAATCTTTACATTTGACTTTATGTTATCCTTTCTTCACTGTGCATTGAACTATCAATTCAAACAAAATAGTGAAACTGCCTTTTAAAACATGAGCTCTCAAGGAGGCAGAGCATCACCTAACTGTATTGTTTCTGTGGTTTACTAACCCCAGCTTGGTCCCTTTTTATATTCCTACTGCTCCAAACTGAGAAATGGACAACCACAGATGTACAGGCCCAAAGGGTGGAACCAGGTATACACAATCCTGTTTGCCTTGTTTTTCCTAAAAAATGTATTCCTTTTAATTCTATCTGTGGAAGAAAAAACATCATAGCCATTTTAACATGGTATGTTTTTAAACAATCAGAGTAAGAATCAATACATTTCTGAAGAGAACATTTGTCTAAGCCAATTGATCAGATGTGCCTTTGATAAACTCAGAATTTCCCAAAGAAAATCAAAGTTTGGTTCACTGGGAAGGTGGAGAGATAAGAAAGAATTTCAGGCACATACATTTCTGTGATGGTCTCTGGAAGATTTGTGGGGATCTCAGTGAGACCTTTCCCACGACAGTCTACGATATTGTTGCTACAGGTACAGGCGGCAGGGCAGTGCAAAACACTACAAGAAGGAGCCATAAATGACTGGTGACCTAAAAAAGAAATAAACAGGAATTATATTTTTCCTCCTGAATATCATAAAGACAAATATGATTTGTCAAATTTCCTCCTGAATATCCTGAGACAAACTTAGCTCAAGTAACAAAGCATTTCACATAAATAAATCTCTTTAAATACATGATGATAAAATGGTCCTATATTTCTAAAATATATTTTAGGAGGCATGCATTTATATATTCAGGTCAATAAAGCAAATGAGAGGAAGTAAATGAGATTCTAAAAACTGGTCATAAAACTGCTAATTTTTAAAACTTGTGAGAAAAGCTAAATTCAGTTTTAAAATCAGAATTACATTCAAAACTATTCTAATTTCCAAAAGCCCAGCAACTTCAGACCAATTTATCTTCATTCCTAATAAGATTAAATAGAGCTTGGTCTTTATCAAATTCATGCGGCTTTATTTACTTTGTAATTTCTTTTAAAAAAGAAAACAAAACAGTAGTACTTCCATCAGAAGATAATTGTTGCTCAAATTAAATAATCATATGCCAATAAATGTGGGGAAAAATTAGATAAGCCAGAATTTGATGTCTTGATAGGTTCAAAATTATCAATTTATCTGAAATCATAATAATAATTTGTATAAAGTCATCTTATTGTTAATAAAAAATTATTCTTTTGGGGGCTTTGGGTAATTTTAAATTTTGGTATAAGTAGCTCCCTTCCTGTGTGTACTTTTATTACTCAATATTTGGAACAATTTTTAAATGAGACATTAATGGTTGAAAGGTGAGCAACAGAATATCAGCACGGTTGTATTAAATAAGCATCTGGACATGCATGGTTTCTGGAAGACAGTGGGGACTGCCCTTTCCAACCTGCCAGGAAAGGGCCCTAGTGGTGGTGACGTGCCAGGAAGAGGCTGCAAGCCAGCTGCTAATTCTATCCCTCTAAACAAGCTCTTAAACTACAAAAATATCCTCGGTCTAAAAAAGAAATGTGAACTTGCCTTCTTCCTCATCTAGAAAACAGAAAGGAAAAAGTGAAGAGAGAAAAAAGTGGTTAGTAACGAACTGTTAGTCATTTCATTATTTAATTTTTTAAAAAAGCAATCAGACATATTAAGAACATTCCATGATATTATACAAAAATTTTTCTTAGGTTATAAAACATGTGAAAAAACACAAACAAGGGTCTAAAATATAACCATTTAATAGCATCAAGTACTAGTCATGTCTCCCTGCCCCGCCTTTAAAAATCTGGGAACTACTTACGATGCATTATACGTTTCTTAAAATTTTGTTTTGTTGTATTTTGAACAGATACTTCTGAAGCTGAAGCAGAACCAACCATATATATATATATATACACACACACACACACACACACACACACATATATATACACATATACAAATAAGATACTATGTATGGGGGTGTGTGTGTGTATGTGTGTGTGCATGCACGTGTGTGTGTGTGTATGTATGTAATCAAACCACCTCTGTTGAGATCCCTGGACTCAACTACATAAACTTTGGCAAGGTTATTCTTTTTCACAGCATTTGAATCTCCAAATATAGAGATAATATTACATTTCTCATACAGTTGTTATAAGGGAGGTGAAGTGAGGTAAATATATGTGAAATACTTAGGTTGGTGCTTAAGCATATTAAAAAACTCAGTAAACGTTAGCTATTGATTGATATTAGACACAGCCTATGTCTTATTTATTTATTTATTTATTTATTTTATTGATTTATTTATTTTTTGAGACAGAGTCTCACTCTGTTGCCCAGGCTGGAGCACAATGGCGCGATCTCGGCTCACTGCAAGCTCCACCTCCGGGGTTCACGCCATTCTCCTGCCTCAGCCTCCTGAGTAGCTGGGACTACAGGCGCCCACCACCATGCCTGGCTAATTTTTTGTATTTTTAATAGAGACAGGGTTTCACCATGTTACCCAGGATGGTCTCAATCTCCTGACCTTGTGATCCGCCCGCCTCAGCCTCCCAAAGTGCTGGGATTACAGGCGTGAGCCACCACACCCCGGCCTATTTTTTATTTTTATTTTTTGAAATGGAGTTTCTCTCTTGTCACCCATGCTGGAGTGCACTGGTGTGATCTCAGCTCACTGCAATCTCCGCCTCCCAGATTCAAGTGATTCTCCTGCCTCAGCCTCCCAAGTAGCTAGAATTACAGGCATGCACCACCATGCCCAGCTAGTTTTTGTATTTTTAGAAAGGACGGGGTTTTGTCATGTTGGTCAGGCTGGTCTGGAACTCTTGACCTCTGGAGATCCGCCCACCTCTGCCTCCCAAAATGCTGGGATTACAGGCGTGGGCCACAGTGCCTGACCCTATGTCTTATTTTTGTTTTTAGATGTTTGTTATTAAAGCTGGTCATTTAATATTTGTTTTAAGTAAAACTGAACCATTAGTATACATGTATGCATGAAAAGTATTTTGTTACTTTGCAACTATGGCTGAATTGCTCTTTGAATTTCATAGCAGGGATCCAGGATTAGCTAATCATTTTTTTTTCAATTGTTAACATAAAAGTAGCTATAAATTGTTACTTAATGGGAAAATAAAAAATCAAAAGTAGAATCATCATTTAGCGATTTTCCATATTTTCCCCTGGAGTGAAAACTGAAAAGTGTTTTATCATAATTTAGATACAAGTAACCAGTACTTGCCAACCGATATAGTGAGGTCTCAGAACATATTTTCACTGAAAAAGAGGATCTCTGAAGAGTGATTAGTGCACAATTGCACATTAGTGAACAATACTGAAACCTTTGACCCATGCAGCCCTCACATTCTGTTACATAACAGGATACAATAAACACAATAACATCACTCTTCCTTCTCCCTTACCACTGCAGACAAATTCTCGTTTTTGAACCTCGGCTACATTATGGCCTCTCAGGTGGGAGGGGCCCATACACTGAGTGTACAGACCAACCCGAGGCCTTTGGCGAAGCCAGTCGGAGAGCCAGGCCAGGTGGCAGTCACAATACAGGTTGTTTGAATGCAGTCGACTAAATGAGAAAAAAAAGTGTAAAGCAAGAAAACAGAAAGTCGTTATTTCATTAATATATACCTGTATTTCTTAACATAGAAGTAGATAAAGCTAAGCAGATTCCAATATAATTATTTTTCCTAAAAATTAAACTGATGTACAATCACAGAATCAAGTCTCTCTTCATTTAGTCTGAACTGAGCAATTTATAGAAGCTTGAATATGTCCATAAAATTATGTTTTAAACGAACATATTTCACTTACGTTCATTTAAAAGAGGAAAGAGAAAAAAATAAGTCCAATGCAAATTGCTCCACAGTTCCAACATCCTGAGCCAATGGGGGTGGGGTGGGAGAATGGGGAGACTGGGCGAGGGGCAAGTTAGTAAAAGTTGTGGCTCCCAGTTTGAAATATCAATAATTCCTGCCATTATGAGTCTCTATAGAAACCGCTTATAAAACCTTTTCAGCAGGTCACTTGCATTTTTTGCTGAACAAGACAGAATAATAATTCAATATAAAACACATTTTTCACATCCTTATTCTCATTTCCTTCTTTTGTTGTTTAATCACAGAAAAGGGATTAGCTCTTTTGGCTCCTGGAGACCTATCCTCAAAGAGCAGGGACTGAAATTAAAAGGCACAAATGGCTGGGAGTGAAGGAATTAAGTGAGTCGCTCTATGTTGGCAGGATCCACACAAGATCATGGATTGCTTCCAAGTGGCAAATAGCACTTTTCCATTAATAAAATATCAGACAAATGTATCCACTAAATTAGGTAAATGACTTCAAACTGGCTTTTATGTTTTCTCAAACTAAAGAAAAGGACATCCAAAGCTATAAATCAAAGCACCATTCCCAGAACCATCTATGACACAGTAATACCATTTTAGTCCTTTTAAGCTGATGTGTTCAATTCTAACCCAATAACAGTAATGGATATTAAAACATGGAACTCAGTCCAGAAAGATAATTAGACTATAAAAATGGAATTTTTAAGTAGCAATGATACTATAGAATAATGACCCAACCAAAGTAAAGGAATTTAAAGTAAAATGGCTGCTTTGCATTCTCCTTGAGCTTATAGATAAGGAACACAATGTTTTGCTTCACAACTAGAAGGCGTACCACAGAACAAAAAGCTACATGTTGGGAAAGATGGGTGACCTCTGGCTTGGTTTGCTTGGAAGTTGAAGTTCTGGCCTTTGGAAGCCACAGAGGCACATTCCATATCCTTGTACTCTAAATATTTCCGTCTAAACCAAGCACATTATAAAAATTCCAATTAGGAACTTGAAATGAGAAAAGAATGTAAAAATGGAAAAACCTGATTAGTAAGACAAACTCACGAATTTCTACAAGAAAATAAGGGACACTGTCAAAAATTCAGATGTATGTTTTTACAATTTCATTGGCTTTGGTTTTGCAAAGATTGAAAGCTTGAATCAATTTCTTTTTTAAAAAAAATACCTGAAGTTAATGGGAAATTATAGTTTTGAGTGAACTGGGCTGTTAATTCTGTCAGATTAGTCTTATTCTGATAGCCCCAAGAATGCAAAATTTAGCTATGTCTGTATACTTGTAGAATTCCTTTATTTTGCTAAATAATAGTCCAAGGAAATTATAATGATGTGTTATTATGTACAGAGTTGGATTTCAGTAAGAAAAAAATGACATTAAAATTGTTATTGCCTAATTCATTAAAAAGCTGGTAATTCAAAATTTTTATTAAGAAAATAAAATTAATATTTTCCAGTTACAAGCTATTAGAAAATGAGGAGTATTTTGAAAATCTAATCAAAATATATTTACCCAACTTAAAAACACTTTTTTTTTCAAGAAGTTTGATGCTTTGGTTTTGCTTCCAATCATGTCCTACACGTTATATGTAATATTTTTTTTAGGTCAAGGTGATTCTGAAATTCAGTTCAAATGAGATTTACCTCTGATATTCTATAACTTAAAGTCCACCCTGGGCTTTAAAGATTTTAAAGGCTACTCTGGGCTTTAAGGATTACTTTTTCTTCAAGAGAAAAGAAATAGCTGTAGTCAATACTTTATTAGACCAAAAATATCTTAATGTCCATCTGTAACCCAGAAAGATATTTTTAAATATAAATGCTGACACAATCTTAATTATAGAAGTACTAGAGGGTGATGCTATAATTTCACGTTATAAGAAATGTTGAAGAACCAGTTTAGCTTTATTAGGTCTGCTTGCAGTACAGTAATAAAATCATAAAGATTTCCCATTTATCATTTCTGACAGCCAATCAAGGAGTCTTCCATTTCTTAATGAAATGTGACCTCCACAATAGCTCAAAGTAAATGTTGTTTTTTTTAACTCCAAAGTTTCCATAATGCATATCAGTTAAAAGAAATCTTTCCAGTTTCTAGAATAATAGCTCATTCCCACAAATATCATATCTAGTCTTTTCCAAAGTTGGGTTTTCCTTGTCTACCTTGTAAACCAGTGGTCCCGTCCTTTGCTTACTGAACATGCTATTTAAGGGGAAGCTTTAATTGATTAATATGACTTTTACATATATTGTGACTACTTACAAAGTCCTAAGTTTAGGCATATGGTTGAAACTTGCCACAGAGAGTCTAGTAATGTTGTTATTGTTGAGAGTGCTGTAGAATTAAAAAGAAAAGTTAGAATTTTTAGATACAAAATTGATTGATCATTTTATATATTAACATAGAGAAAACGTCTTGTACTATGCTTATGCAGGACAGCTACCTGGTAGAGATGACATAGAGAATGCACTACTCTATAGACAAGTTGATAAGTAATTTCATAATTTAACATATTACTGTACATTTTGTTTTATTCAATATTTACTACAAATTTATGGCTTCATTCATAGCATGTTTGACTATTTACATTCTACTTTATGTACCTTGTGCATGCATGTCTATTTATGATATTGGTTAAGAAATAAACACGGGATAGTTACAGTTGGAAAATATGCCCAATTATATTTCTGTAGAGTGGCATTATGTGTAATTAGTGTCCATGAGTCAATGAACGTATTTGAATTAATATTCTCTTACTGAATTCTCATAGCAACAATACAGAATCATTCCTGTCAGGCTTTGGAACAGAGTTCTGATAACTATTATTTACTGGAGACATCAGCCACTGCTGAAATTTGAGTGGAAACAGCTATATCTATATCTGGTACTTGCGCCAGGTGGGGATGAAGTAACTTGCTGTAGCACCATGTTAAAAGATTAACCCATTCTAATGGTTTTTAGTTGCAGTAGCATATTGGCCTTTGTTTACTGCTGTGTGGCAGCAGTCATGGTTTCTTGAGGTAGCAGATCCAGGAATATGTGTGGTGAAGAGAGTTATTGTGAAAATAAATAACATCCTTACTTTTCCCCCAATGCAACTTTGTTAGTTTTATTATTATTATTATTGATTATTTCTACTTCTATTACTACTCATTCATTCATCAACTATTTCCCGAATGGCTATTATTTTATGGTAACATGGAGTATTATAAAAATAAATCAGGTATATATTCTGTCCTAAGATAGCATACAGTCCAGCTGGGGAGATGATTGGACAAATTACAAAAACTAATAAGGCTAACATATGAGCTTTTTTCACCCTTCAGAAAAATCTGGTTGTGATAAGAAAGTGGTAGAAGTTATCCCGGGGGTATACAAGTAAAGTGTAGACATGGAAAGCAATTCTAAGACTGGGAGAGACTGAAGGTACACATTGAGGTGGTGACTAAAGAAGGCAAGTTCCTCTGAAGGAGGTAGGAGAAGGAGCATCAGTGGTCCTGTTGGATGAAGTTGATACTGGACAAGGATTTGAATTAGGGGTTGCAAGTTCACTGTAGGGCCTGAGCAGAGAACAGAAATGAGACAAGCAGGCCATGTGCAAAAATATACAATGACGGGCAAGAGAGATGGAAGAAAGCAGACATTTGGGGAACGTGAAGAATATGGTAAGCTAGCAATGATAGTCTCTCTTGTGGCAGATAATCTCCAGCTCCAATGGACTACTGACCTGCTGTAAGGGAGGGCTGTCAAACAATCAGATTTTCCAAGGGAAGCTAGAGATAAAAATTTTTAGATCTTTCTAATGTTTAAATAGTGGCAACTAATTAAAACATTTCAAACAGTCTGTAGACCACTTATGTTTGAGCTACACAAAATATATTTTTGAGGCCACTCTGGGCCAGTTGGTGGCTGCGGTTATTGATGGTGCATTCAGAGGTCAAGAGATTGACAAAAACTTTTCAGTAAAACAGGGCATGTCAGCTAGAGACCCAGATCATGCATGGACCCTCTTTACCACCTTGTTTTGCAATGTATTGAATTATATAAGAACTATTCTAAGTCATTTGAATTAAGTCACAAAAAATAAACCACTTTATGGGGGACCTACAGAGCACTGGATTTGTTGTCTCAGTTTATCTAAGAGCTTTTAGCACTTTCCCATGTGCAGATGAAATGAGATGTCTTTTTCAAATGCCATTAAAATATATCCTGATGTTTGAATGCAAAGGTTAAACTTCTCAATGGGATTTGCTTTCAAATGATCCCTTTTCCCATCCTCAAAATTTATGCTGACTTAATATGGCTAAAATCTTTATAGTATATAGCATTCTGAAATATGACTTTGGGAATAAATTGTTTTAAGTACTTCACACAGAGCAGACATGCATTAATTTTGAACTATAGTTTCTTATATCTCCATGCAAAGGAAAACTTTCATTGAATGCCAAAGACTTCAGTTATCAATTTGAAGTCTTTTCTCAAAATGTTAGTTCACATAATGCAACATTATCTTAGTATTTTATTCAGTACTGATGCTGGAAAGAAGTACTGATACTGATACTCAATGACTGAAAAATATGCAGAACCAACAAAATTATTTTTAAAATTAATAATAAATGTAAGTGTTAAGTATGATTACTTGTGTATGTTATGGTTATGGTCAACTTCTATTCTGAAATAATGGAAATTTATATATTGTAATTATTTAGTTGTGAACATTTTCTCCCATGTGTAAGTCTATTTCTGTGCTCAACTTCAAGATTTTCTTTGTAATGAGTAAATATTCTAATACAAAAGACATCCTGATGTATAAATATTAGCCTGTATAATCATGGAGTACCTCTCACACTTATATCTTGATTTAGTCATCTTATTCCCTTACCACCATGCATATCGTTTGGCAGAGTTTGGTATTTAGTCGGTATGAATCACTACAATTAAATTAAACTAAATTATGTCCATTCTGTGAAAAAGAAAAATAAACATGTAAAAGCAGCAATTCAAGGGATATATTTCATTTCTGAGACCAGTGTCCAAAGAAGGGAAAATACTGATCAAGATTTAGTTTCCAATGTTATTTTTGAGATGGTATCTAAATATTAAGAAAATATGCAGTTACTTCTAAGTTCTAAAAATCAGACTCTGACAATAAACCAGTTCTCCATGAACGTGCAAGTGTTAAACTGCTTCCTTGCTTTCATCTACCTTAGATTTTCACTTGACTTCTTGGACTCTGTTCACTCTTTGTACGCTCATATATATCATAATTTGATACTTTTCATCAATGACCAAGGGCCATTACCTCATTTTCTCCCATCTAGCTTCAGTATAGTCATACATTCACAAATGGCTCAAGGAATTAAAATTTTAAAAAATCTAAAACCCTTGGAATCTGAAATTTAAGGCAATGTGTAAGTTAATGTTCCTTCATTATTTCCACATAAGACAGTACATCCTAAAGAGTCACGAATGGTAAAAATAAGCAAAACAGACAGTCATCTTTCTAGAACCCTTCTTCATGCAACCTCTCTTAAGCTCTTGACCAAACATTTATAATAGGTAAACTTTTGTTGTATTTCACAAGTGATTTGGGCTTCATAAATTATCGTCTTTTCAGTGCTCCAATTTTGCCTTAAGTTATTTATCAACTGATTTTTCTAGGGGTTGTTTAAAGTATGAGGATTGAAAAAAAACATTTAAAGTAATGTCTGATCAACTTTATAAAATTTTAATATAAAATATTTCAATCTTTTTAGAAGAAATTTACATTGTCTTCTATCATATGCTAATTTTTATTATTTCTTCAACAAACTCTGACCAATATATACTTCTGTAAGATGTATATATTAAGGTCCTCAAAAGAGTTTCCAAGATTTTGGATTTCTATTTTAATTCCATGAACCATAAAATGTCACCCTTTGGTGTGTTGCCTCATTCTTGCTAAAGTCACTTTTTAGATATTTTGATTAATCATGACGATCAAAATGTATGAAATGATTGTGTTTTCATAAACGTACTGTTTCTGAAGACAACGATATTAGTTTATAGAAAATAATCAAATGTAGTTATTGTATTTGTGGGTAAAAGATTTCAGTGCCTAGCATAGTGTTCACTCTACCTTGTAAAATATACACAGTAGGTATTCGATACATTTATGTGTATATATACATATATTGAATAAATACAGTGAAGAACTACATATTTAAAAATAATTTAAGTTTTCTGAAAACTTAATAACAAGGTAATTTATGGGATTTAATTCATCCAAGATAGCAAACTTTGCATAAAATGATTGGTATCATTCATATTTCTAGTTAGGAACATTGGTTTAATAATACATTTTTGGCTTGATCAGCTGTTTGATTAAATTTGGTAGTCTCCTCGTCTATGAATTTTAGTGACACTGACTATGGTTTTGCCATGAAACCACTACTGTGAAATCATTCTAATTATTCTGACTCTGAGATACCATCAGTGAGTTTCGTATATTAAAAATGGTTCTGGTATACAATTTAAATAGTGGTCTTAAAGCTAAAATGTATATGATAAGCACTTTGAATATTTTTTCGATAGAAACTTAGACCATTATCAATAGAAACAAAGGTGGCCTCTCCTGTTGTTAGAGAGTAGTCTATATTTTTATATTTCACATTTTATCCCAATCCATTCATTCATACATACATATCTTTTAAAATAATTAATAACAGTACATTACACAGCTGGAAATTCTATTTTCTTGCAATTAAAACCAAAACCATATAAAAATACTGATAAAATAAGCCATTTTAGCTGAAAGATTAATTTTTCAGAATGATATTCCATTCCTGAAACTAGATTTATAAAGTAATGAATTCTTTTTTTGCGGGGAAAAGGAAGGATTTTATGATTTCTCAATAACTTTTAACAAATTGACTAAAAGCACCCTTACATTTAATTCAATTTTAGATTTCTGACTAAATTTTCTCAAGGATGAAATAAAGCAGAGAAAAATATTTTAATTGGTGGAGGAATTGTAAGTGTGTTAAAAAACCTACAATTGTGAATTTTGGCTGAAAAAATTCGAAAAATACATAGGCGGCATATAATGCTTTAGTAACCATAGTTTTCATTAAAATTTGTAATTTCATTAAAATTACTAAGTCATTGGTCAATAGAGGTTACTTAGTTGCCTCTAACCAATTTTGTCAGTCATGTCTACCCAGAGAGGAAAGGAGGTTGCCAATTATAATTCAAGTCTGCGTGTTGTACATTACAAAGTCAGTGGTGAAGACTTGAAAATGGATCTAATGGGTGGCTTATTAACCTTAGGAAGCAGATTTCAAAGTATTCTTACAAAAATAATGTTAAATCAGCTGGTTAAAAAATTTATTTTTTTAATGAGAAACTGTGTTTCCATTGCCTAACAACGACAAATTATTCCAAGATATCAGCTACTAAGAGGTTTTTTTTTGTGTTATTTTTCCTATAAAGTTGATTTTATCTCAATATTTAGCAATGACAAATTCTATGAATCTCATAAAAACATTTATAAGGAGAACATTTGAGTGACCTTACACAATTTTACCTAAATATACAGATATGGTACGCAAGGTTTTGCACACACACATTTAGACTCTTCTCTGTATTCACCATGAGTTATTTAAGGTATCTCTTGAGAGACTATTTTGACAACAAGGTTTTAAGCTAGCAGATAAGCTTCCACATTAGTCCTGTCCAGACACAAAGCCCCCATTAAAAGAGCAAGAGAAATAGCAGTACTTACAGCACTTCCAGGTCCCGGAGAGCCCTGAATGCCCCATCTTCAATACAGCTGATCTGGTTGTAATCCAGTTGCCTGTTAAAAAGATTAGAAGAATATATGTAGAAGGGATGGACAGTAGCTGGGGTAGGTGATGGGAAGTTTCCTGAAGGGTCTATGATACCCTGGACACACTCACTGAAGTGCCCTCACAAACACACTCATCTGCTTACGAATGTCATAAGCCATTCTCGCCTCTATGCCGCCACTGAAATCTTTTTGTTCTGAACTGTCTGTGCAAATAGCAGCCCTTGGAAAGCTCCAGTAAATAATAACTGCACCTTATATTAAATGCCATAGGAATGCAATTTCATTACATCAAGAAAAGCTATCCATTAAGAGCTTTCAGCGTCATCTTGCTGAAACAATTTCATTAAGGTAAAGGACTGTAAATCACTTAATGTCACATGCACCCCCTCAGTGACCTAACAGAATCCATTTATCAGAGAAGCCCAGCTGCATGTTAATTTCACTATCCTTGGCATGAGAGAGCAAGACTACTTTTAGGTTTCCTCCTTTTAAAAGCAGTTTTCCTTCAAGGACTCCAAATCAAGAAAGGGAACTGATGTCCCATATAGTTTGCTCTTATTCCCAACCAGAAATACACTTTAGAAAGCTAGTATTTGTTCTATATTAAATGTCACTATTCTACTAATTCACATTCTTTATCATTATATGCAAATGCTCTGCATTGTAAATACAGCATACTTTTGAGTTAAGGAACTTCCAGAATTATATCGCTCTCCAGAAAATAGGTTTTTAAGTATTAAATAACAATTTTGCTTTTTAAAAAGATGCTAATTTTGGTTAAAGCCACTAAGAAACATATACTACAGGCACATCATAAAAACACTACATGTATCTATGGTAAAAAGCCTAAAAGCTGTATCAGTGAAATTCTAAATAATGCATAATTGAAGTAAATGAATCTTGTCCAATATCTTAAGCACTTATTTGTTAAAATTCATAGTACAAAAAAAGAAGGCTCCAAACTTGGTTATGTCTGCTTTTCCTGCTGCTTGTTCTAGAATTAAAATTTTCTTGTTCATATTGAGCCTTCTACTTGGTTGAAATTAACAGTGAAGTACTATATTGTATCTGTACCACACTCTTTTTTTTTTCTGAACAAGCAGTTGTTTAAATATAGTAGCTTGAATGTTAGAGATGCTATTATTTCAGTTAAAAAAGTATTTTGACGTTTCACTTGAGATAGAAACAAAATGTTTCATGGAAGAGGCGAGTTTTCAGCTCTGCACGCACTGGGTGAGAGAATGTGGATGAACAGGAGTAAGATTATGATCGTAATACAAATGCATCCGGTCCTCGTTTCAAGTTCAGCATTCACTGAAAGGGCTAATTCATATTTGAGGTCTGTTCATAAAGAACCGTTTGAACATTTCTATAAAATAGCTGTTTCTCCCACAAGACTACTGAATAAAGGTGCAATGATTTAATCCAGTGACTTTCAGACGGGCCTCTTCAAGTTCCTTGCTTTAGAAATTATGTATATAGACAATGTCTCATGAAATACACATCTCATTTATAAGAAGATCTCTAGGGGACACAATCATACACAAGGCTACCTTGATGTCATGCAAATGGTACAATTTAGGACGTGCACTATTAACAAAGGTGCACCCCAAAGAAGATACAATTTTATTGCTTGTATAAGCCTTAGTTTATAAAACTAAAGTTTTCCCCAAATCATAGCTAACATCCATGCTATTATAATAGCCTAAATAATTTCTACTTATTAAGACATAATGCAGAAGTATTTTATTTTTGAAGAAGACATTTAAAGTCTTGTGAGGTAATATGGCTGCTGCGGTTCCAAGAAAACACTTACATTCTTGAGCACTTTTGATTTTTACAGATTAAATTCATTTAACAATTAAGTTAATAGCCTTTTTTATTTTAAAGTGCTATATATATATCTACACTACTATTCTCTAACCTCTTGAACAATTTATCAAAGCCATTTAAATTAGTACAATGGCATGAAGTGTTACCCCTGACACACTACAAAAGAGAAATTGTTTCCAGACAAATTGGCAAAATCTTTTAATGCTATCAAATTTGCCTAATGCAGTCTCCAGGTTAATCTGTAAAAGGGTGAGCTGTATGTTTGCCCATATCTTATTATCCTTAGCTGTCAATGTATAAATCAATGCTGACACAGCTTCTTCTAAATCATGCACACAATACACAAAGGGGAACCTCCAGCATGCCAGAAAGCACTCAAGCAAACTTTGTCCTACAAGGAATGGAAGGCCAACTACTTTCCTTACAGGAGCAGAAGTTGAGATGCTGCTGGAAACTTTGGTAATTTCATTGTTCTTTAATATTGCTCATGGTTATACGCTTCTTCATATTCTTAACAGAAATCTAAGCCCTTATTGGTGCTAAAACATTAAGAATGTTTGGTTTCCATAGGACTGAGGTTTTCCTTAAAAGTTCTCTGTTATATCTGAGTCCACATATTTCCTGAACATGAAGGTATTTCATGAAGTTACTCATATGAAGGGGCAATCCAAGTTAAACAAGTGAATAATTCTTTCATTAATCTGTCAATTTTTTGATATTCAAAGGAAGGTTTACATAAAGTGTTGTGCTGGTATCACTGCTCATGAGAAAATCTCTCCCAACAGACCTTCATTTGTCTGTATATGGTTCAAGATAAACAGTGTCAAAACTATGCAACAATGTAATTTATTTCAGGGTTTCTGGACTACTTAGCTGCACTCTTTTTGTTTCACCTGCTCACTCCCTTCTCCACTACCTTTCAAGCCCTGGGTACTTCTGGCTTCTGTAAACAGGAAAGGATCTGTTCTCTGCCATACCTTTAGTGACAGGCTGGCCTTCTTCAGATGTGATTTGCAATTGTGCTACGAATTATTCTGAATTAAGAAAATAGCCAGAGGAGACTTTTTCACTTCTTCAAAAAAAATATTATGCTCCAACTATTCACTAAGACATAGTGTAAATTTGCAGATCATTAAAGACAGTTGGATGCTAAGGGAAGAAGTATCATAAGTGGTTTATTTCAGACCTTCAGCTGACCTAACTTAGCACATACTTTTGTGTCTTCTCCCTTATTTGCTGACTCCAATCTTCCTTTTGGCTTCTGTTCAAATTCCAAATTACCTCTCTATGTGATCCTTTGCTGTCCAAGTAAATTTGTGTTTTGAAGAACTGCTTTAATCTCATGGAAATGATGGGGTCAAGAATAACATTCATGACCTCGGCCGGGCGTGGTGGCTCATGCCTGTAATCCCAGCACCTTGGGAGGCCGAGGCAGGTGGATGACCCGAGGTCAGAGGTTTGAGACCAGCCTGGCCAACATGGTGAAACCCCATCTCTACTAAAAATACAAAAATTAGCCAGGCGTGGCGGTGGGCACCTGTAATCCCAGCTACATGGGAGGAGGCAGGATAATTGCTTGAACCCAGGAGGTGGAGGTTGCAGTGCGCCAAAATCGCAACTCGTGACATTGCACTCCCACCTGGGCAACAAGAGCAAAACTCCATGTCTTAAAAAAAAAAAAAAAAAATTCATGATCTCTCGGTATTAACATTCTTTTTTTTTTTTATGGTAGGAGGTATATCTTCTGATGCCCTAGAATAACTCTAGATAGTTCATTTTGGTTTTTACCAGCGCTGGTAAATTTAGTCTCACATAATGCAGTGTGTCGATGGGCTCCATATATTAAGAGATACCACTGTATGCCTCACGTGCAAAAAGTTCTGAAGCTCATCTGATTCTCTTTAATACTAAAAATAATTTATCCTAGTTTCAAATTTTGATTTATTCTAGGTATGGGGGATAATATACAATGTTGCTAAATATAAGTTTTAAAAATAGGTATATTAAATGACAAAAAGGTTAAACATTTGCTTACTTGGCATCCTGAAACAGAGATGCTAGTCCATCATTTAGGTTTTCTTAAAGAATTTCCTGCTTTATTCTTTTAAAATATGGATATCACACTGAGTTTGAATTACATATACAACACTTAGGTTAATAACTATATAAAACTGCAGTAATTTCAATTAGTGTGCTCCTACCCATAGCAAATTCATGTTTTACTGCAGCATCCAAGTTATAAGTTCTTATAACTAATAGGTTTTTTTGGTAAGAATTAGAAGACACATAAAATGTGCTTAACAATATAGAACATAACAATCTTTAATAATTTCTAAGTCAATCTGGATCTCTCAATGTCTCAACAAAATTATTATAACTATGCTCCAATTTTGTATTGTTTTGTTTCATTTAAAGTGCTAGAAATAGTTTACTTTATGTTCATATTATTATTGTAAGATAGAAAACTCCAAAGATTTAGTTGACTTAAGACACATCGAAATGGCTAAAATCAATATGAGGGAATAACAATTTTTCACTATTGTAAAGAAACCAAATAAAACATATAAACCACATGGGAGAAAAAGAATAAAAAAGCTGTACATATATGAGCGTGGTCTCTTCTCCTTCTTTCCATATGTGTATAAACTTCAAGTCAATACAAATGTCTATATATCAATATTTATGCCAATCATGCTTTTAAAGAGTAGCCCCAGATATAAATTATGATATAGAGTATAAGAATAAAAATTGATCCATATACATGTACATCCTTGACATAAGTTTCAGCAACTATATCCTTTACCTCTGCATAAAAGCACATCAGTATTAACTTCAAAACTGGTAAAGAAAGCAATTAAGGTATGGACCATTCTGAGGACCCCAAAGTAATTTACATTATGTGAGAATTTAATCCTTTTACAATCTTTCAGGCAACAATTTGCTTTTCTCACAGGAATAAAGAATTTCAGTTTTTATAGGAATAGCCTATGGTATAAAGTTATATGTTTGTCAATTTGGGGGGAAGAAGCAACAGATAGCAGTAGTAGAGATGGGGAGGGAACCTGCTTTAACATCAATTGAGGGAAGGACAACTACATTGACATTAAGTCCTGGGAATTGCAAGTGAACTAATCAAAAGTGGTAGAAACTGAAAATGATAATAATAATTGCTAACGTTTAATGAATTCATAGCATATGGCAGGGTCTGTAGATACGTCATCTTATTATTCCTCATGATAACTTGGGAAGGAGAAATTAGCATCATCCGGATTTTGAGACTATGAGTCTCACAGAAGTTCAATAAGTTATACATGGTATGTAGCAAATAGTCTGTGAAGTTTTCATTGGAATGTAGATGTATGTATTGCCATAACTCCCTCTCAATACATAGTGACTCAGGAAAAAGACTCAGGAACTTTTTGTTCTCCAAATGGAGGTTTCAGCTAAATCAATGATTACTATGGAAGAGACCAGCAGATGAAAAGCACTATAGAATGTCAGAAAAGACAGAGATTACTCTAGGCTGATGTAGTCATGAAAGAAAGGAAAAAAAAAAAAAAAAAAAAAACCTCAGATCTTCAAAAAATGGATAGAATCTAATTAGACAGAAAATAAAGTGGGTATTTCCTATGGAGGTAATGGGTCTATCAAAGAAGAGTTGTGAGCAGAGGCACTACAATGTTCACAGTGAATATCTGAAATAGAGAGGCCATTCTGGCTTGAGCAAAGAGCTTCTGTACAGATTGAAGGGAAGAAGGAGCTAGGAGCCTGTATCAAAGTCAGAATGCTAGGACTAGTCAGAATGCCTAAAGAGACTGGATGTTACAGCATTTAATAATCATCTCTGCTCTTTCAGGAAAGAGTCTGTAATTCCTACAGATACTGTAGAACTAGGCAACATTCTGCCTAGTTCTAGAGTTTCTGTATCTAGTATACTATAGACACTATAGAACTGGCAACATTCTGCTCTATTCCCAGGGCTTTGCCATAGTGTCTATAACAAAGGTACTTTAAAACAACTTTTTAAATAAACTGAATACTTTTAAACCTTGTAGTAATAGATACTAAACAATGTTTTATGGGAAAAAACCTGGCAACCTTGTTAAAATTATCTAATGAGAATATAAACTAGAGGTCAAAATTCAATTAGCAGGCTATTTTAAGAGTTCAGAGGTGACGAAGTGTACTGTTCAGTGTTAAAGATACAAAAAATCAAAGGTCCATTCTGTATCATAAGAAGATACAGCAGCCATGGCATGATTATGCCAATTCATATTTTGTAAGTATGTGAATTGGATTCCCAATTGTTGAATCAGACTATCTTGTGTTTTGTGTTATTTTGTTTTGTTCTAGAAGGCATTTATGAAGAAATATTGTTAGATTACATTTTTACATGACAAAATGCATTATTGAAGAAAAACTGCTGAAAGCACTCTGAAGACAAAGAAAAATGCAAAGATGGAGAGGTTATTGGTAGCAAACTTTGTCATAGTTGTTGGGGATTATCACAATTCATTGTGCTTTCAGAGGCAGTGCAACCAAGCAAAATACAGAACCATGGACAGTTCCCATAGTACTGATGGGGACATCTGCTGAGCTACTAATTTTTTTATATATATGAATGCCTGAGACAACCCCTTTTTATTTAGTTACATAGGAAATGAAGGTAAGTTTCATTTCAGAAAGGCAATAAAAGACCTTACCTTCATTTACTATCTATCTAAGTAAAAAGCCCTCCCTACAGGTTTGTTCAGAAGGTTCTATACCACACTGAAGACCTCTGGAATTTAAGAGTAAGGATAGCAATCCCTACAA
Source organism: Pan paniscus (assembly GCF_029289425.2). Taxonomy (NCBI): domain Eukaryota; kingdom Metazoa; phylum Chordata; class Mammalia; order Primates; family Hominidae; genus Pan; species Pan paniscus. Next base: position 20,722,810 of record NC_073252.2, on the reverse strand, counting down.
ATGAGAAACCAACCTACCACTTGCAGTCTCTTCAGCTTCACGTTTACTGAAAATACTCTAGGAAAGAGCTAGGGGCACGGACATGTACAGCTGCAATCTGATATCAATGGATTTGAAATAAAATCCAATGAACTAAACAGAAAAACTAACAGATTAAAGAAGACATTTTGCAATTATTACCTAACTTATATGACAAACCTAATGAGGTCTTGCATTTGCCTGGTAAAATTTACATACCCTCTTTTCTCTGTTTGTTACATATTGATTCTATATCAAGTGAGCAACCCTTGCTCTCTTATCATTAGGAATTATGTAGATGACAGTGAAAACTAGAAAACAGATATTTGAAATGAGAAAAAATTAAAAATATTATGAAATATGTAAGCAGCTCTGTGCCTCTGGGATAGAACTGTGAGTTTTCCTTCTATGGGTTCTAATGGAGCCATCGATACAAAACTTGAAAATGACACAGTTCCAGCAGAAAAACAAAATTTCTAACTAATGTAAATAGCTCTGTAACAACACATAGGTGAACTCTCTCTATCCTGTTTGCCAAATCGTTTTATGCTAATAAATAATGTATTCCAAATTGGGTGACTTCCTTCCTAAAATGTCATAGGAATATATATATTTATTTTCCAAATGATATTTTTGATTACCTAAAGAGAACCATACTGAATCATCTACTGACTTAAAACCTTGTCTAAAAAGTAATGCATGTACAAAAAAGGATAAATACAAATATTTTCCCCAACATATTTTTTACCAAGAAGCATTTTGTTCCTGGAAAAGGATTATAAGACTCATGACAGACATAGGGTTAATGGAATTGAGATAATGCAAGCAAATTGGAAAAATATATATTTATTTATGAAGAAAGAATAGTAAAGTTTGATTGGAATAGAGGATACACTTTGTGGATGTATTGCAAAATTAAAGCAGCAGAAAGTAGGTGTGGTTTACCTCACATAGTACATTTAAAATATGTCCTTTTTGAATTTAATTAATTTAAGTAATCATATTGAACTCACTAAAAAACCAACGGTAAAGTAAATTAGATTTTGTTTTTGTGATGTGACTAAAAACTAGTGATCTAGGTAATTTTAAAGTTTATATATTTGTACCTTTTTTCTTTAATCCTAGGATAACTATAACTAAGAATGTTTTATCATAAAAACAAAAGACTTTTGAAATATTCTGGTACTTACTAAGTACTATAAGTTCTTCAAGAATAAGCTCACAATTCTTGGCAGTAAAGTGAGATTTAATTTTAACATTTTTCTAAATTCTCAATTAATGGAAATGCCTAATAGATACTTGAAAACAAATCAGTGGCACAATGTAACATGACCCTGTTTAATATTTGTTTAGAAGACAGCAAAGGCTTTACTGCATCAGTGTTAAGGCTTTTAAATATATATATATCTATAGATCTATAGATATCTATAGATCTATAGATATCTATAGATATATATAGATATATAGATGTATAGATATATATAGATATATAGATATATATAGATATATAGATATATATACAGATATATATAGATATATATATAGAGATATATAGAGATATATAGAGATTAGAGATATATAGATATATAGATATAGATATATAGATATATATAGATATATAGATATATATAGATATATATAGATATATAGATATATATAGATATATATAGATATATAGATATATATAGATATATATAGATATATAGATATATATATACACACACACACACACACACACATTTCTAAAGCAATTTTTCCTAAATATTGGTTATATTTTGGCAAAGCATCAGTTGATAATGATATGCTATCAATACTTAATTCATATTTGTTTTGGGAGTTTAAAAACACAAATGAAAATCCTACAGAAATGTACCACCAGTGACCATTATAAACAGTATAATTTAGTTGATATTTTCATATGATCTTGCTATTCTCACAGCATATCTCACTGTGTAAAACGTCAAGGGAAAAAGTAGTGTAAATTGTGGCTGGAGAAAATAAGGTAGCAAAATAAAATGTAAAAAAATTTAATCGAGTTAAGAAATGAATAGAGAGAAGCAAAGAATTTATGGGAAGTCCTCCCTGGAGATGTTTAAGAGCAAGATAACTGTCCATCTGTTTAGAATAGTTTTAGTGTGGCTTGCCTGGAGGAAGGGGAATGAGATCCGCTAATCTGCAAAATTTCCACAGCATCAATTTCATATTGTTGGGATACCGCCTTGAGCATATTTAGCCAATCCACAAGATTAAAGCAAATGCTTTTAGTGAAAATCTTGTGAACACTGGAATTTGCTCTAAGGCCTGAATGTGGTAAATCCCATAAACCTGTTACAGTGCATCAGACTGGGCTTTTACATAGTGCTATACAAAATATGGCCTGGGCAGCTTCTTTTTTTTCTCTTTTACTCTCTGAGTAACACTGAACAGTAGCCACAATGGCATCACGCAGGGTTTTTCAACTTGTAAATGGACATACTAGCATGATACATGGGATGAAGTACTGTACCTTCTTCTTACACCAAATACTAATAATATTAATAATGCTAATATTAATGGAAATGTATTGAGCCATGACGATGACTTATGTTCACCAGTTTCACAATAATAGGAATTAAATTTACCCTCAGTTATAATATATTTTACCAGATAGCCTTCGTAAGTTTTCATGATAAAACTAAACTTCATACAAAACCCATGAGATTGGAACTTTTTTTGAACAATGTAGTTTGAACTATTTTTTAATCCTAGAAAATGCCTTTTAATGTAAAATTTTTATAATATTGCAGCTGTGATCCTAATTCATAAAATAAACCTATACATTCATTGTGATATTTTAATATTTCCCTCATTGTCTTTCACATTGTTACATGGAAGGCAATGAGAATAGTGGGAATAAATTGTTCTTTTGATCAACATCACTCATCATCCACATAGTTTCTGAAGCCCCTTTTCTTCTGTAGAAACATAAGCTTCCAAAGTTGAAATAATGTAGATGCCACAATACTCAGCTCCCCCCATATTCGGATCCCTATAATTCTTACCACTGCGGCTATTCAAGACACATACTGCTTTGCCTTTAAAAAACAGGGATGGCCAGGTGCATAATCCCAGCACTTTGCGAGGCCAACGCGGATGGATCATCTGAGGTCAGGAGTTCAACACCAGCCTGGCCAACATGGTGAAACCCCATCTCTACTAAAAATACAAAAATTTGCCAGGTATGGTGGCGGGCACCCATAATCCCAGCTACTCAGGGGGCTGAGGTGGGAGAATCGCTTGAACCTGGGAGGCAGAGGTTGCAGTGAGCTGAGATTGTGCCACTGCACTCCAGCCTGGGTGACAGAGCGAGACTGTGTCTCAAAAAACAAAACAAAACAAAAAAAAACAAACTGGGGTTGGGCACGTTCCATCCCTTACATTACACACACACACACACACACACACACACACACACACACAGACTCCACTGCACTATGGTTTTACTCTTCCAATCTAACCATACCCTGATAACTTCAAGCGATACTTTTCTGTTTCCTCAGCACCTACAGCCCCTGATAACTTCAAGCGATACTTTTCTGTTTTCTCAGCACCTACAGCCTTTAATGCCTTGTTCACAAATCAAGGTCTTGTGTATATTCATTTAGCACTTTCTATTATATTTTCTTTTTCCATTTTGTAACTTCATGTCAAAATGACCCACAATAGAATAGTCATTTCTAGTCAATATTGCTAATCATTTCATGTTACACTTTCCTGTCTCCCCTTATGATGCATTTTTTAGGGTTAACTTTTAGCATTTGATTAGTCAAATACTTGCAAATGAAATACTGTATTTTCATAGCATTTTACTGTTTCGAAAGGTCTTTCATACATCTTCTTTCCCTAATAACCATACCAAACCCAAATAACTATTGTTTACTTTATAAAAGTAAAAACTGGCCAGGCACAGTGGCTCACCCCTGTAATCTCAGCACTTTGGGAGGCTGAGGAGGGTGGATCACCTGAGGTCAGGAGTTCGAGACCAGCCTGACCAACATGATGAAATCCCATCTCTACTAAATACAAAAAATTGGCCAGGCATGGTGGCGAGTGCCTATAATCCCAGATCCTCAGGAGGCTGAGGCAGAAGAATCGCTTGAACCCGGGAGGCGGAGGTTGCAGTGAGCTGAGATTGTACCACTGCACTCCAGCCTGGGTGAGAGAGCGAGACACCATCTCAAAAAAAAAAAAAAAAAAAAGTAAAAACTAAGGCTTAATGAAGCTGACTAATTTGCTCATATCTGCAAGTCCAAAAAATAACAAAACATTCTGAGACTCCAGTCTTAAACTCAACTAACTGCATTAATAATTTTAAAAAAACTCATCTAACTGCATAAATGATAATAAAAAATCTTTAAATTCTGAGAAAAAATTATGCTGTGGGGGAGAAAAGATTTGAAAACTTTGCTAAATCAACATCCCATTAGATAGAACACTGACTAGCTTCTGTTATCTCTAAACTTTTGAAATCACATGTTTTAAGGATAAATATAAAATATATAAAGAAGAATCCTATCATGACTGACTGGTCCCTATTTCCATGCGTATCCTTAAATGTGGGAGGAGGGCCACTTGTTTACTTGGATTCCCTGAATATCTTTACTAAGAAGATTAAAAGCCACCTGTTTTAAGGAATTAGAGGTAATACTACTGTAAGACTGCAAATAGCATTACTAAGGGATGGTCAACTGCAGCTATTGCCATATTTTTACAGCTAAGTGAAGGCAACTTAAGTAAATGCTACATAGGAATTCTTGCACACTGTTCTATCCAGGTAGATTTGAACACTGTGTATCATTGAGTCTACCTGAAGACTTCTCGAAGCCCTAACTAGCAAAAGTAAAAAGAAAGCAAATAAAATCATATTAAATTGAGCACCCATAAAAACCTTACAGCCATAGTTTTAATGGCTTTATACATTTATACCTTAGAAGCCTGTAGTTGTCTGTCTTTACCTGTACATTTAGAAAGTGCAAGTTCAAAAAATCATTTACATTAAGGAGAAGACATAGAGGCCAAAATCTGTGGCTTTACAAACAGTTGTCTTCTTTGACAAGGGAAAACATCTGTCTTACTTTTGCTACTGAAAAAAAAAAAAAAAGGCATTGGATCCAACCATGGAGAATTCTGAATATAAGTTAATTCTTGAAAAAGTGCCTGCCCTGTTTATTACTAGCTAAGAAATATTAAATTCCTGACAGTTAATCTCAGCATACAGGGGCTTTTCTCCCCTACATTCCAAACTAATGTAAAAGCTAAGAAAAACATTTATGTCCTAGGATTCATAGTCTATCAAAAACCATCATTTTTAGAAGCAAATATAGTTTTTTAAAATTTAGAGAGATATTGATATTATGATTGTCACTGAGATCTTAAATCTGATATGCATCCTTAGAAATAAAGGCACTTAAAAATGCTTATAATTGAAACACCAGACTAAAGATTTATCAAAGGAAAATACAGAAATGCACTTTCATTTTTTTAAAGGATGCTATAAATACATTCTTTCATGAGGATATGAATGAAAGTGTAAGAAATACATTCACACAAAGGGAAAGACATAATTTTGTCATTCTCATGCTTTTGGTATTTAATGCAAAGGGTGATCTTAAAACTCTGGAAAAAGCTGTAGCTCTAGGCTACAGGTGTCTCTAAGAAGAAAATATTATCTACTATTTCCAGAAAATAATAGTCCATATTCTCATAGCACTTCTAGTAATCTTGAAAATGGAACATGGCAGAACTGGCCCAACAATAAAACTAACAGTTTTATTTCTAATAAACACCAACAGCAACTGAAAACATAGTTACTGAAGTAAGCTGATAGAAAAAGTGGGGAAAAAACACAAATATCTGTGAATCAAATCACTTCATAGGTTTCAAAAGATTAATCACAAGGATTAAAGAATGAATTTAATGATGGCTTGTTTCCAGACATCTTCTAAATGAGCATCTCGTCAAACAGCTTGTGAAAACAATTGACAACTTACTGTTACAAGGTCTCCTACACAAGCATAAATATACACAGGGTTTTCACCATTTCTTTCTGACACTTTATTTAATATAAACTTGACTTTGAAAATAGATAATGACTTAAAACACTATAAATTTAAAAATAGATACTTACAAATTTTTTATGTCAACTGCCCCACGGAAAGCTTTCCTTGGGATTGCCTGAATTTGGTTTTCACTGAGATCACTAAAAACAACAACAACAAAAAGATCACGTTAGAAAATATTATTTAAAGATTATTTTAATCCAAATGTTTGAGAAGTTATAGGACACCAGAAAGAAAAAAGAAAACCCTAAAAGGATCATAATTAAATCCATAGCATTATATGCAGTTTCTAATATAAATATTTTATATTTCTAATATAAATTAAAAAGTTGGAATAATGGCTTCTTGAAGTATGCTTCTAGATCTTTAATTTCATGAGAAACTATAAAATATGGTACTCGTAAATTTAAGAGTCACTGTATCTGTGTAACAAAAACATTTCTTTAAAGAATAGTAAAGTGTTCATAATTCAGTTTCAGGGGATTCTGAGGTTTTAGTAGTTTATATTTCTCCAACACCCCTGGCATAACTTATAAAGTATATAGGAAAGCAGCCTACTTAATTTCCCAGAGTAGAGTGGGTAAAAACTGATAAAACCTGGACAGTATGATTAAGTTTTCATAGCACTTCTAGTAATCTTGAAAATGGAACATGGCAGAACCGGCCCAACAATAAAACGAACAGTTTATGCATCAAATATTAATAGCAGGTTGATATAAAACCTTCTTTAAATAATTCTATTATAATCATAAAATAGACTGTCTATATTTGCATTTTAATTTAATTGAGAAATACATTTTAATCACTGAACAAAGCACTCTGAGCTGGAAACAGCAGTTTGTAAAAATCGCTCATCTCATGAAATGGATCATTATTTTTCCTTCAGAGAATTCCAATGCCAATTCTATGAGTTCACATAGTATTATTAGCCTTAACGAGAAGAATATAAATATACGTGCAAGAAATATCAATGAAAGCAGAAAATTCTCATCTAGTTTTAAGTAATATTACCACATAGTAGAGTTGAAATAGCAAATAAAATAAATTATTAAAGCAACAATGATGGTATTAAAATTATCTTTAAAATTCTAGGATAACTGATGCTCACAAAGAAATACAAAGCTACTAACCACAGGTGCATATCAGATGAAAACAGAGCCATTTTCCAATATGAGAAGGCATATTGGACAGACTCATCCACATCCTCTCCCCCACTGCTGCTTATGATCTGAGTTTCTTGTTCATACATTTGTGGCTACGCAATAGAGAGAGAGAGAACTGGCAGATACACAGATTTAATGTGTGGTCTTGACCTTATTAGCACCAAGTTTTAAGCAACGAAGAATTGCATTTATATCTCAATATCCTCAATGTTTTTTTGCTAAGCAATTCGTAAAAAAAAATAAATACTAGTCTATTTAAAGAGTAAAGGTCTGTAGCACAACAAATTATTTCAAACAATAAATTTCCAAAATGTGCTTATGTAGGAGTTAAGGCAGCCTTCCACTTCCTTAGTGATGTAGTGTGTTACCGCTTTCAATAGTTTCAGTATATCCCTAAGAGTATTAATCCTTCATTTCCTAAAAAATTGCTTATTTCTCCAGTTTGCCATTGATTTAGACTGACTTCCTTCCTTTGCTTAATTACACCAAGTTAATAATACTTAACAATATATATTTAAAAGCCTCGATGACAGAAACAGTGTTCAGAGAAGGCTACAGAACAAAGAGAAAGCAAAGAGAGATAGGAGACAAAAAAAATAAGTAATAAGAAATGAGGAGGAAAACTTTGCATTCAAGAAAATTTGAATCTGTTTACAATGCCTCCTGAAAACCATTTAGTAGTGTTTCTACTATTCTGTCTTCGCCAATTCCATGTTTTCTAATCGCTTATAATTTTCCACTTCAAAGACAAAAAAAAAAGCCTCAAAGAGTGTGTAGATGAATAAAAACGGCAGAGGTGTTTGCTCCAGACTTTACCTGCTCCTAGGCTCTGCAGCCTTCCCCTTCCCAACAGCTGAGGCTATGTCATTCCCCACCTATAACCTCAGTTCTGCTCAGTCCCTAGGAACAGTTTTGTCTTAAAGTCATGGAAGTAGAGTGGGCTGGGCGGAAAGTCAGGGAGATGATTTTAGGTGGTTTGTAGAAAAAATTGTGAAATGCACAGTCAGAATGCCGTTCCTTTTAAATTTGATTTTAGTCCTTCAAATTACCTTGACAGAATCCTAGGGCATCAAATAGCTAAATCCTGATAATAGAAATTTTTTTGTTTGCAAAAGTGTTAGAGTGTCTTGCTCAGAGCCTCCTTATTCTCTTAAGGCTAATGGTTTATGTGTGGTTGTCCCCTGAGTAGATGGCTCCACAGGCCACCCTATGGGGTCTCAGCTCTGATGCCAAGGATTAATTGTGGATCCCAGACTCCTTCAGTTAAGTGGGCCATGTGCACCCACAACAGGAGGAAGAAACTAACAAATTTTTAGTACCTACTACATGCAATAGTTGCTTTTTAAGCAGAAATTATTCCCTTACTTAAACTCTTATTTCCTTTATTCCTCATAACCACCTTGTAAAATAGATACTGTTTCTTGGTTTTAAAGGAAAGGAAACTGAGTTTCAGAGATGTTTGGTGTTCATGCTAAACAATGAGACAAATTGTTAAAATACATATGTGGAAAACATAGGTAAATATTTAGCCAAGATTTAGGGATTTCTAAAGATGATTCCAGGAGCTACTTAATCTCAGTATGTCCTTCCTATAGTCTGAAATTTAGAAGGCTTTTCCCTAACTCATCCTAGCCTCCGACTTAATTGTTATTTGCAAAATGATGCATTAGACTATGTTTGAACAATGATCTATATTTTCTATATATAGTCAACTGAAGGTTAGCAGTTATTGCAATCCAACATACTGTTATTTAATATCTACTCTATGTTGCAAGGGCTACTGAGTTGGGTAAGGCCAATTTCCTGTCTTTAAGAATTTTCAAATCGAGTAAAGATGATGAGGCGAATAGCCAAACAGAAGGATGAATAAAGTGAATTAAAAAAATATTGACAGTCAAAAAAAGCAAGAAAGCACTTGGAATAAGAAAAAAAAAGATTATGTGAATGTGTCAACATATAAAAGCGGATGGGGCAGGGGAGGAATGGCAAAAATCAGGGAATGGAGGTGGAAACACACTGCATTTTTTATGCCAGTAGTTTGTGGTCTGGTTTCCTAAGAGGGTACAACATATGCAGTGGAATAACAGGAGAAGGGGTGGAAAGGACAAATCAATGGTGCACTGAGTGAGACATTACTGACAGCAGTGTATTGTTCTGTGAACTGTGTGGAATGAACAAAATGTGTCAGAACTACTGAGTCAGTGGGATGGAGCTGCCGAGGGAGGAGTCTGTAATTATATCACCAGGTAATAGAGTGTAACAGTGTGTTTCAGAGGAAGAAAATGGCTTGATTGGAGTTGATTTTTTGGAAGATTAATCTGGAAATTGAGTTTCAGATTTTTTCATACCAACTGGGGAATGCATCCTTATTTCAGCAGACAATGATTTGGAGAGGAAGGTGATAGTCGGGAGGAGGACACGGGTTCTTCCTTAGATTAACTAAACTGGCAATGGAATTTAGGACAGATACATGGGGTCAAAGGTTCAAATTTAGTTTATTGAATTTGGAAGACTAGATAAAGACTTACATGACAGCGGGGAAAAGACAGTGAGAACCTAAAGCAACCATCAACCATCAATTCATTGCTTCCTTACTCTGGCACAGCGCATGAGGCATGTCCACACTATAAACAGAAAAAATAGAGAAGACTAACAGTGATATTAGGGATGCATGAAGAACCAAAACTTAGAAGCAGACTGCAAGTAAAGATGGATTAGGTAAGGGACAGAGAGGTCACAGGGGTCACTTTGAAGTTAGATGAGAGGACCATTAACGAAGTTGGGAAATCAAAAGAGCAATTTGGAGTGCTAATTACGATTATGGTTTTGAAATTTTTTTTTTTTTTTGAGACAAAGTCTTGCCCTGTCTCCCAGGCTGGAGTGCAGTGACACCATCTCGGCTCACTGCAAGCTCCACCTCCTGGGTTCAGGACATTCTCCTTCCTCAGCCTCCCGAGTACAGGCGCCCGCCACCACGCCCGGCTAATTTTTTTTTGTATTTTTAGTACAGATGGGGTTTCTCCTTGTTAGCCAGGATGGTCTCGATCTCCTGACCTCGTGATCCACCCGCCTCGGCCTCCCAAAGTGCTAGGATTACAGGCGTGAGCCACCGTGCCCGGCCTTGAAAATTTTTTAAATCTAGTTGGAGAGATGTGAGATATACATATATATATATATATATATATATATATATATATATATATATATATATATATATATACACACACACACACACACATATGGATATACGCACACACACACATATATATATATATCACAGTTTGAGGTCAATGAAGATAGTTTATGGTAAGTAAATTATGAGTGGTATCTGAGAAGGATAATCAAGGAGACAGATCAAAGAAGGAACAGTCATTGGCGGCTTGGTTGACCCAGGCCACCTTCCAAACAAAATGAGATCTTATGTGAAACTTGTTTAAAACTGATTAAGCTTGGTAATTCTCAGCCTTCAACGCTGGGGAAAGAGGTGGGAGGTGGTGGGTGGCAGGAATTGAAGGAGGGAGGCAGCTTGTCAGAGCAATTGAGAACACTGACTTCAGGGCCAGATTATCTGAGATTAAATTCTAGCTCTACCATTTATTAGTCATGGGACCTTGGGTCACAGTGCTTACCATCACTGTGCTTGAGTTGCTTCATCTATAAAGTGAAACAATAATAGTTTATATTTCATAGGATTGTTAGGTGGATTCAATGAGTTCATACTTTTAAAATGTTCAAAAACGACTTGGCACATAGTAGGGACTACAGAGGTGATGGTTTCATACATGTTATAATTATTCTACTTGGAGACTCTTTTATGTGCTCCTGAGTATACCTGCTAAATTCCCCAAAGATCATTGTAGTCGATGTGAGACATTTCTGATGGGAGTGTACTGTTCTATGACCTGTGTGGAATGAGCAAAATGAGTCAGAACTACTGAGTCAGTGGGATGGAGGAGTTTGTAATTATATCACTAGGTAATAGAGTGTAAAAACGTGTTTCAGAGGAAGGAAATAGCTTGATTGGGGTTGATTTTTAGGAAGATTAATCTGGAAATTGAGTTTCAGAGCAGGCAGGGAAAATGGGCAGAGAGCTGTTATCAGTGTGTCAGAGAGTCAGTGGGTCGCCAGTGAAGTAGGCAATGTTTTTAGAGAATACTACGTAATAAAGTTAGGAGTTAGCATCTGGTGCAAATGTAAAATCTTCAATGGAAGTTAACATGGGGTCATCTCAGGGAGAACTTACAGCAATTCAAGTTTGCTGAATAAGCAAACAACAATGGAAAAACTGTTTGGAAAACAGGAGCATGCTAACAATGCACAGGATTTTGGGGAGTTAGGATTGAAGACAAGAAAACTAGGTTAGTTTTGTTAAGAGGATACTGCAAATGCTCAGGCATGACACTACGGAATTTTCCAAAGAAATTAAAAATATTGAGCACCTTAAACTTGAAAACCTGGTTTATTCATTTTTTTTTATTATACTTTAAGGTTTAGGGTACATGTGCACATTGTACAGGTTAGTTACATATGTATACATGTGCCATGCTGGTGCGCTGCACCCACCAACTCGTCATCTAGCATTAGATATATCTCCCAATGCTATCCCTCCCCCCTCCCCCCACCCCACCACAGTCCCCAGAGTGTGATATTCCCCTTCCTGTGTCCATGTGATCTCATTGTTCAATTCCCACCTATGAGTGAGAATATGCGGTGTTTGGTTTTTTGTTCTTGCGATAGTTTACTGAGAATGATGATTTCCAATTTCATCCATGTCCCTACAAAGGACATGAACTCATCATTTTTTATGGCTGCATAGTATTCCATGGTGTATATGTGCCACATTTTCTTAATCCAGTCTATCATTGTTGGACATTTGGGTTGGTTCCAAGTCTTTGCTATTGTGAATAATGCCACAATAAACATACGTGTGCATGTGTCTTTATAGCAGCAAGATTTATATTCCTTTGGGTATATACCCAGTAATGGGATGGCTGGGTCAAATGGTATTTCTAGTTCTAGATCCCTGAGGAATCGCCACACTGACTTCCACAATGGTTGAACTAGTTTACTGGAAAGGCTTCCCCATTCTGAAGCTCATCCCAAAGAAAAGATACGAAGAACAGTGAATGTAAGCATCTTCAAATAGGAAAGGTGTTAATTTCCGGTATTTGACCGATCGGAAAGATACAGGCCTCCCAGAGCCAAGTCTGAGAAGTGTCTTACTGGCCAGTCAAGAAACCATGTAGATTACCATTTTAGACCCTCCCCCTTCTACTATATCCAATTCATTCCCAAAACCACCCCAGCAGTGTCCCCAGTCAAGTCCCTTTCTCCATTCTCCACTGCAATGGTCACTGGTAAAAACCTCATCAACACTCTTCATGGATAACTGAGACTCCAAACTGATTTCCCTGCTTTGACTTATGATTCCTTCCAAGGCATCTCCCACACTGGTACCAGAATTCTATTTCCAAATTTGAGTTTATATCAAAACACATCTTCCTGAAGTCTTCTCATCTCAGTTAAGGATACACCATCCATATACTGACATTCAGACCAAAAACTCTGGAGTTCTCACTGACATATCACAATCTTCTACAATCTGCGTCCAAACCACTAGCAAATCCTCTCAGCTCTGTTTTCAAAATATATCCAGAATATGACCTACCTGCACGTCTAGTCCCCTGATCGCACCTACCATCTCATCTTGTCTGAGTTACCTAATAGTCTCCCAACCATTTCTCTGCTTCTGCCCTTGCCTTCTTAGAGCCATATCTTGTCACATTTCTCATGAAAACTACAGATATCTTGCCTCATTACAAAGGAAAGCTCAAAGTGTCATAAAGGTTTACAAATTCCCCCCAAAATCTGATCAGCACACCCTTTTTGACCTTATCTATTTTTACCCTTTCTTTCACTCTCTCTATTTTAGCCACATTGGCCTCCTTAGGGTTACCTGCAAACTCTCATTCTCTTACTTCAGGATCTTCCTTGATAACTGCTGTCCCTCTATTCCCACCTCATTCCTTCACTCATGAATTTCATGCTCTTAATTCACCTTTTATATGATCTTCCATATTGTTCAGCTTTTGCACATTCTCTTTTTGCCTCAAGCACCTACTTCCTATCACCATGAGATAGAGAGTTAAACATTGTTCAAGACGCAGACCAACTCCTCAGCTGAGCCTAGTGCTAAAATCTCCATAACCTATCAACTATGTGATGCTGTGCAAAGTACTAAGCCTCTCTCTCCATTTGCTTATCTGTAATATGAACTCATATTAAATATATCTTAGAATTGTTTTACCTAGTTACAAATAAGGTTTGTATTAACAATATAAATTAGTGTTTACATTATTAGATAATAAAATTATTGCAGAATTATTTTCATTATCGGGGAGTCCCTTGTTCCCTCTTTTGAACTCTTAAGGTGACTTGTGCTGTTATTTAGTAAAATTCTGTAATTTGACATTTTTAGGTTCCACATACAAGTGAGATCATGTGGAATTTGTCTTTCTGTACCTGGCTTATTTCACTTAACATGATGTCCTCCAGGTTCTAAAAAAGTTGATCTCATAGAAGTAGAGGTTAAAATGGTGCCTACCTGATCTCATAGAAGTAGAGGGTAAAATGGTGCCTACCAGCGGCTGGGGCAGTTAAGGTGAAGCAGGTTGGGGAGACGTTGGTCAAATAATAGCTATTTACAATTACATAGGAGGAATAAGTTCCAGAGATCTATTGTACAGCAGGATGACTATAGTTAATGACAATATGTCATATTTCTGACAAATGCTAAGAGAGTAGATTAGGTTCTCAGTATAGAAATGATGACTATGTGAGGAATTGACTTGTTAATCAGCTCACTTAAACATTCCACAATGTATATATACTTCAAAACATCATGTTTGCAATGAATATCTACAAATTTGTTAATTTTTAAAATAAATAAATTTGAAAAAATAGTTTTAATTGAATTCTTTTCCTAAATAACTTTCTCTCCTGTTAGACAATATGATAAACAAAGGCAGGGATGTTAACTCATCTTATTTCTGCAGAATTACTGGCATGTGGTACACCATCACCAAATGTTTGCGCAAGGGAGGCAGGGAAAGAAAAAGAAAAAATATTTATGGCCAGGCGCAGTGGCTCATGCCTGTAATCTCAGCACTTTGGGAGGCTGAGGTGGGTGGATCACCTGAGGTCAGGAGTTCGAGACCAGCCTGGCCAACATGGTGAAAACTCGTCTCTACTAAAAATACAAAAATTAGCCGGTCATGGTGGCAAGTACTGGTAATCTCAGCTACTTGGGAGGCTGAGGCAGGAGAATCGCTTGAAACCAGGAGGCGGAGGTTGCAGTGAGCCGAAATTGTGCCACTGCACCCCAGCCTGGGTGACAGAGCAAGATTCCCATCTCAAAAAAAAAAAAAAAATTACCAAACATGGCAATTTGCAAGATGTAAGGCAAGGGACACTCCTGTTAAGTAGAAGTCTGTGGTTTGAAGCCTGATAAGTAACAAAATCTGGCATTATAGACATAACCAGGGGAAATTAGAAAAGAAAACTGGACTTCTGAGAGGACTTTTAAACATAATGGTATCAAGGCAACACAGGAGAGGAGAATGGCAATGTTTTATAAAATGTTGGAGATAAGAGACTACAGCTCAATAAACGGATCAGAGACAGAAACACAGATTAAAGTCTTTGTATCATGGTGGGAACTGAACTACACGCTGCATACATAAATCTCCTTTCAGGTGATATACATCAATATATTTCAGATTTGCAGGTTATCATCCCCAAGAAACTTATGCTTAGTTTACTCAAGATTTTAATATTTGCAAGTGAGAAAGCCCGCTGTGGTCTTTTCTCACCCTCACTCCTATTTTCTCATTCATGTATTCAAAAGCATTTACTGATAGCATAATATCTGATGTGATCATTGCTTTATGATAATTCTGTTTCTTTCAGGGTATGTTTTTATCACCACCTTGACTGCTGCTTCTTGATTTATATGCATCTCTTCTATGTATGTCTTTCCTCTTGCAAATCTTAATAAAATTCGATATGGAATAAGTACTTTGGGCATTCTTTGTTGGATGTATGAATGAGTTCTTTTTAGGGATTATTGGGACTGTTCCTACACCAAAACTGTTTTTTTTTTTCTCCCACTGGAAACCCTCAGGAACTTCTAGTTCTCAGCAACAGTTTTGTTGAACACAGTAATAATAATCTCTTTCATATAATCTCTAATATGTCTTGATCCCAGCACTTCTTGCTGTTAATAAAAAGTGTCAATAACTTACTGACAATAACTGTAAAATTCCACAGATGGAAGTGTGAAAATGTAATTTACAACTGATAAAATAAGGTAATACTCAAAGCTAACATTTATTGAGCAACTACTAACTTCCAGGGAACACATTGTATTGTTTCTATAACCAAGTCAGGATGTATTCTCTTATTTTTATTCTGGAGATGAGGAACTGGGGTTTGGAGAGGTTACATTATTTACCTGTGGTCATACAGCTAGTAAGCAGCGGAGCTGGGATTTGAACTTGCTCTGTTGTTTCTCAAACCTCCTATTCTGAAGCACTGCTATCCTGCTTCTTACAGGAGGTAAGAGGTAGCTTCTATAGAGGTCTGGCTCTCTGATATTACAGTTCAATCACCCTGGAGCTGTGGTTTCAAAATGTTATTTGAAGATCGCCCATAAAAAATACCTAGGGACATTGTTTTAAAAAACAGACTTCTGAGCGCCACTCCAGAAATATTAGGCAGAATCACTAGGGAAGAGGTCCAGGAATCTATATTTTTAACAAGTCTGCCTGGTAACTGTTATGCCCATGGTCTTTGAACCCCATGTTGGTAACCCACTGGAACTCCTCTGATAAATGGTACCTTCTAGCTTTTGTTTGGTTTACAAACATGGCATTTGTTAATTTGCATCTAGTTGGAAATTGTAGATGCCAAGAGAAAATAAAAACTAGGAAGCCCCATTAAAGCCAAGAAGAGTGTGTACACTCTCTGGACAAAGGAGAGAGCTGGATAAGAAAGTCCACTATTTTATAACATGAAATTTACCATTTCACCCACTTTGAAGTGTACAGTTCACTGGTGTTAAGTACGTTCACACTGCTGTGTGACCATCAAAGCCGTTCTTTTTGAGAGGTCACTCTAAAACCTCTGGTTTTTTTTTTTTTTTTTTTTTTTTTTTGCATAATGTGTACTGGGACAGGTCTGGAACAGGTAATTTTGAATAGAAATCCTTGGCTCCACTCCACAAAAATTAAAACTGGTGACCAAGTGATCTTAGTCAAGTTACTGAGATTCTTTGACTCATGTTTCATTTTCTCTAACTAGGAAAAAATAATACCAAGCACTGTTGTGTCATGGTTCCCATGAAGATCAAATGCTCCGATCTATTCCTTGTGAAGCTATGAAGTGCTTCATCAGAGCACAAAAAGGCACTGGCCCATCTTACTTTCTGCACTTCCATTCATTCAATTTAGCTCACTTCAAGAATTATTTATGAAGGCAGTATGTGCTGAACACACTTAGAAATGAAAAGTTAAAAATAGCATAGTCCCTGCTCTCAAGAAGTTCAGATCTAGAAAGGAAAAGTAGATAGGTAAAGTGATCATTATGCCACTGCACTGATTAAAATAAAAATCACTAAGAAAATATAGAAAGTTTTGAAATAATAAAGGAGGAAATGTACTCTGTTACTGCTTGAAGTGTTCGGGACAGCAGATGATCACCAAAAAAGACCTTGCAATAGAGTTTAAATTTATATATATAATATCTTTAATATCTATACATTTTTTCTTGCCGAGGCTTTGCACATGCTTCTCTCTCTGGTTGGAATATTCACACGATGTCTTTTATTTGGTTAATCCTCCTACTCATCCTTTGGGGCGGGGCTTGAACATTCTTTTTTCTAGCAATTTTCTTTGAAATGTGTTAATACTGGAGTAGTCTTCCTTCCTTGCACCCTGGTAGAATATTATACTCAACTGATAGCATACTGGATTGTAATCATTAGCTGCCTTGTTGACATATCCTATAAGAGCTGAAATTTCCCTAGGAACAGTGCAAAATTCATCATTGTATCCTAATGCTATGCCTGGTTGTGGTCAATAAAACATGAAATTAAAATGCCCATCAATGATTAGAAAATTGGTATTATACTTATGGACATTACAATTCTCAAGAAAATTATCTATTTACCAGATACTTGATGTCTTTCTTAGGGAATATTATATGAAAATGTCATCTAATACTTTGGCAAATTAAAACAATGATGACTTGCTCTTTGGTTCCCTAAGATAGGGTAGAGATATTTTTTTTCATGATCCAAATATCTTTAATGAAATCAGGTAAGATAAAGGTGATGTCAAAGTTGTGTTAATATATGTTAATATAAATACCGTGAATTTTAAGTGGTAAACAGTCTTTGAAAGCCTTTATTCAGCCTAAACTATAGTCTCAGTCTCAGTCTTGGCTGATGGACTTTAAAATCCTTTAATTCTCTCAATACTGTGTCCAGGGATATATGTGAGTTTCATATTTAGTCAACATAGCATGGATACTAACCAGGAAATAATCATTTCCTGAACACCTGACTCCATGACTTTGTGTCAGGAATTGCATTACTCATTTATGAAGACACATAAAAAATGTGATCCTATTTTTCTCATCAAAATGACTGCAATATACTGAGGAAGATCAGCCATGCATGTGTGAGTAAAGAGCAGACATCAACCCAGGATGACATGCATGGAATGCATGTGTAAATAAAATAATGGGATTTAACAAGAGTGAGATGGCATGCAAATCAGGAAATGCTTTTGAAAGAGGAGGGCATTAAGCTGGCTCGTAGAGACGGTGATGGGGATGGTCTGGTAAGAAGAAATGGACAATTATTTCTAAAAAAGAGACCACAATGGAAAGAAGAGACAAAGGTTATGGGTGACATCGCTGGGGATGAGGGCTAAGAAAATAGTGTTTGCTGCATTTAAAAATTAGAAGGAAAAAAAGAGGTTGTGTTGGGATTCTAAAACACTGACTAGAGGACTAAGAAGTTTTCAGTTAATCTCAATAAGAGCAAAAAATTAAGAGGACCCTTCTTTCACAAGACCTATTATAACAAAGGATTTAGGAATCTTTGTGCAAGAACAACTAGAGCACGACATCTAACTGTTTGAGAACAACAAGGCTTGTTGTTTTCTGTCCCCTGAACCCAGGTTTTTCATGTCGATGTATATACTCAATTCTGACTTTGTAAAAGTGGTCTATAAATATAGCCAATCACTATGACTTCCTTCTAGAATTTACAGACTTCAACTAAAATATGATTCTTGATCATGATAAAAAATATGTTCAACTTCAGTTGAAAAAATGCCTAGAAATAAAGACTTCATAAATAAAACTGTAAAACATCAAATCTTCACAAGAAAATGGCCGACAGAAAATATTGCAAATGACTTTAACAGCTTTATTGAGATATAATTAACATACCAAAAAGTTTACCTGTGTAAACTGTACAATTCATAGTTTTCTAGATTATTTATGGAGTTGTGCAACCATCACCATAATCTTAGGACATTTTCATTACCCCCCCAAAAAAGCTGTGTACTCATTAGCAGTTCTCCCTTTTCTAACCCCCAGGTTGTAGCATGTATCTGTACTCCATTTATTTTTATCGCTCAATAATATTCCATTGTATAAATATAACACATTTTTGTTTATCTATTTCTTGGCTGATGAATGCAGCAGACTCTGTAAGGCAATTTTAAAATCAATAACTATCTCTGTTGGGGACTAGCATATTTACTATTCTCTTTGGTTCCTTCGCAGCTCTTTTGTATTTGGTCTAATATTTCTTAGTGTAATAAGAGTCCATTTATTAGAGCATGGCTATCAAAGAATGCCTACTACTTTGGATGTCTCAACCCTTTTTAGATACCACACTTCTCTTAGAAGTCTTGTCTGTTCTGGTTCACCTCTAGACATTAGATTATATTGTTCTTCCCTTAATTCTACCTCCATATACCCACAACAGCTCTGCAATGCATGATACATTCTTTTGATCATGCTAGAATTTGAACAGACTATAGGAACACCTTTTAATTTGTTTTGAATTTGAGAAAAAACTGTTTTCAAAATGGGTATTGATGTATTTTCCTGTCATGTCTATCACCATATATGTGTATCCATGCTAATAACAGAGCTGAATGTACATTTTCCATAATATATAATGTATATATCCTAAACATGTATGTGTTTGTATATGTTTGACAAGAAGTGGAGTGGGGAATAGAGAGAGAGACAGAGAAAAAGAGCATTTTTTTTTAAATTGGCATGTCTTTGCTTCTTATTTGTTCTAAAGATTTTTAAAAGGTAAAATGTAATGGTGTTGAAATATTGCATCAGCTTTTAACAAAAGAGCCAATACGGCAATGCTGCTATTTTATTGCCCACGACGTATGGTTTCCAGTTGAGTATCCCATTAACCTTAGAGTGCAATGATATAATTTTAATTATATAAATTGAAACAGCAATGTATAATACCTATATCATGTAAAAATGGATTCACTTTATGTGAAAGTGTCTAAACTATGTTTCACTGTGAAGCAATAAATTTGCTTTAGATGGCAAACCTGCCTGTAAATTTAATTACTGGTAATTTTATTTTCCTTCATGGTTTAACCTCTCTTAGAGTCTGACCGAGAAATATCATAAATCTGTACTTCCATGGAGTACTTTGGAAACTACTGAGTAATGATAAATGAGTATTTGCCAGATTTTAACTTTAGAAAAGCAAAGAAATATAAATGTGGACGGTAAATGAGTATGCCAACTTGTAAATGTCATTACAGATTAAATTCCTAATTTGATTAAAAGTATATTTACTTAATGAAACTCTTTTTGTTCCTATATCCAGGTAAATAATATATATCAGGGAAAAGAATTATTTTCATGTATTTGAAGATCCTAATAACAGTATGTATTAGAAAAAAATGAGTTTCACATTAAAGAGAGATATTTGTATTCATTCAAGAGAAAGACTAGTTATACGTAGTACAGTCTTGCATAGAATAATCAGGTACCACACAGGTTATGCAGCATGAAACTCAGGGAAGACTGGGGAGAAGATTGAAGCCTTGGGAGAAGTGTTCACCATCAATGCTTTCTATCCTTTAGAATTCCCTACAGGGAAGCTATTTCTAAAAAAGTAAAGGGGAAGCACAGTTATGAAGGGTGGAAATTAGTACATTTCAATGTTAATTCAATGTGACTTAAGATCGTATGCCTTCCTGTGAACAAAGAGAGTACAGTGTGGGTTTAAGATCCATGTCACTCAAACCAGAGTGCCTGAATCCACATCTGGCTCTGCCACTTTCCGGCTAAGCCATTCAACCTCTCCGTACCTACACCTCTTCATGTGTAAAACGGGCATAATAAAACTGCCTACCTCATGTTTGACTAGAGCTTGTTCAATGCTTGGTGAAGTGCTCAGCACAGAATAAGTGCCTGATAGATGCTAGACTTGCCAAGCCTGTGTGCAATACTGCATATTTCTGTTTGCTCCCTCTACTTTGGGGATAACTTAAGGACTGGGCCTTTGCTTTAATTATATAAGAATTTCATCCCGGTTGTGTCATTTATTAGTGTTATGACCTTGAGCCAGTTTTTCTTTCTCTTTTAAACTTCTCTAAGCTTCAATTTCCTAATCTATAAATTAAGACTAACATTTAGAACACATTTCATAGGGCTGCTGGGAAAATTATATGAGATATTAAGCACAGGGCCTTACACATATTAATAACATTCAATGAATATTACATATTACCATTTTAATGTGGAAATACATACCAACAAATAAGGTTTTGGGAGATGCATTAAAATTTAGGTAAAATTTTACACACCAATTATATCTATCAAAGTACAATTTAAGATAAAATAGAAAATGCTTTTTCACAGTTAAACATAGTATTTGTGAATTATATTGCTGTCATTATCAATAAATACTTTAAACAATCCCAGTAAGCATTAAGCTATTTTAAGATACATCTTAAATTCAGAAAATTTAAATCCATCATATACAGTTTCTGAATTACAAAGAAGGATAATAGGTTCAAAACCCATATCCGGATGTATCATAATGTTCTGAATGCAAAAAGTCATATTATAATTTTTGAAAGGCAATCTTAAGCTAATCTTTCCACAAAATGCACAAACCACCCTTGATTATGCAGCTAGCAGATATTTTGAGGGAACTGAAGTCACATTTTCATGATATCATAATTTCTGAACTGTATGTAAAAGAGAGTTGGGCACAGACATAAAAGCTGAAAGGCAACTTCTGGTTTTAAATTTGGTGGGCTACCCTGGGTGGGCCCTCATGAATAGAGGTCTTGGGGGTGAGCACCTGCAATTCCAGCATCCCTGCCACCTGCTCTGTCAGCAGAAAGGCCTCAGTTCCCACAGCAGCAGAGAGTGCTTCTCAATGCAGGCTGCCTGCTCTCCCAAGCACACCACCTTGATGGGCAGAAGGAAAATGGCTGAAGTGCAGAGAGCATTCAACACAATATGAAAAATCAAAGAAATGGCTGAGAGCTGTGTTGGAGTAAGAAAGAAAGAGAAGGGTTTCTTTCCATACCCAGGCCATATCCTAGGAAACAAAAGACGAAAGAGAAAGAAGGGGTGATGGGGAGAAAGGGGGACTAAGTGAGAGAGGAATGGAATAAGAGGAAAAAAGATAGCAGATGCAGAACATACAACAAAGAAGAACTTGTGCAAAAGAAGGAATAAGAAGACGGTTTTTAAAGCAGAGAGTTTTGAAACTGTCCATTTTATTTCTCTGATATAATTAGTAGGAAGGTGCTTCTATTCTCAGACATTTTTAAATGCTTTACACCTATTATTCATTTAATATTCACAACACTAAGAAGAAGTAATCAATTCTCCAACACACAGACGAGGAAATGGAAGCTTAGAAAGATGAACACATTTGCCCCAAGCATTTAACAAGTATAGGGAGATGCCAGTAGACAGAACAAAGTCCCTGCCCTCAGGAAGCTAAACAAAATGACACAGGCTGGATTTGCTCTGGCTTAAAAAGATGCTTGGAGTTTGAATGAGAAGAAAGTACAAATCCATTGAATATGCACATTTAACACACCATCCCTATTTATCCACTTTGCACAAATGCTTCTTTATCTTGTGGAACAAAAAGTTTTGCAATTAAAACATCTCATCAATTCTACCTTGACCATGTCAGATCATATGATTTCAATGAGACAAAATTTACTTTTAACATTTTTAACGTAACTCAAATGCTTTGGTTGTTTTGCCAGCTGTCAATGGGTATTTTAACTCATCATACTCACATTGAATCTCTTTTAATAATGTATGTCATAGCACTTCACAATATAAATTGGTGGAGAACTGCATTCCAGCACCACCAACCCTTCCACTTGCTTGAAACTCGATTTAGATGCCAGAATAAACCTAGACACAGTTTTGCTGTGTAAGTCAATCTCCTAGACACCAAATCAATTCTGCCCAACTACTGTTCCAAAAAGGCACTTAAATCAATTTGTTACAAAGGTACTGCATAAAATGATATATGCACAAATTCTACTTAGCCATTCTACACTGTTAATTAGCCCCAGTAGATTCAAGGCTCATATTTGAACAGAGTTCTCTGTCTCAGTATATCTTTTTGAGAGATATTCACTGATGAAATAACTCCAACGTATATGTTATGTGTGCATTAGTAGGAAATTAACCAACAACATATGAATACATTTCATTTTATAAGGTTTTGGAAATTTTTTTATATCTTAAAAGAATTCAATATAGCCTTTTCTGACTTAGAGCATTCCTTTTAGCTGCATTAGCTGGAACAAAGGAGACATCCTTTAAGGAATTAGTAGGAACTGACTGAAAGTTGAAGGAAAAAGAAGTCAGTCAATTAACTCCAAAGAAGTCATAACATTAACATTGGGGAGGGAAATGTAAAGTTTTTATTTATCCCCCATGGAAAATGTTACATCGGTCACATCACTAAGTGTGACTGAGTGACAGCTACCAACAGTGGAATGAACTTCAGGAAGGTGTAACGGAGATGATGCTCAGAGAGCATCAGAGCTGGAACTGGGACAACAGTGACCTCTGTCCTTGGCTAGGGCTGCTGGGTGACTTATAATATTGAAGAAAAATAAAGTCCTTAGTGGAGGTTTAAAAACAATGTGGCTGTAGACATACCCACAAACCTGCATATTATAAAGTTCTTATCCTTCTGGCTTTGACTGAATTTGCATATTGTCATTTGTTGTAAGATAGATCATTCTGAGCCAGATACTAGGGTCTCCTTTTTCTTTTTACTTTGTTACTCAAGTGAACTTTTTCATCCTAAACATGGATACAGACGCTGGGACCGACTAGACCTTAACTGTAAAGTACCACAACACAACTTTCATTGTGTTACATACGAAGGGATATAACTCCAAACCAAGTGTTGGATTTACACTATGGCTTTTCCAAATACACCTAATGAATAAATACCTTATGCAATTCTTCATAGCATTTTGACTCACAGAAAAGCTGTCTAAAATTGGAAGAGGGTGGAAAGATATACTATTTGTATTACCTGCATAGTTAAAAATAGTGTACCCAGTTGGATTGAAGTTTTCCTTCATCAGAAATATTGCTAGGTAAGGTTTTTCAGTAGAGTAGATCTTTAAAAATAGGATATGGTCTTGTCCATCTGGAGTGAGTCACGTGTTCTCTGGCAGAACGTAAGGGTCCCTTCTACTTCAATGGTAATCATGGATTGACTTTTTCTGATATTAAAGTTATATACCATTGGAAATGCATGTGGAATAAAATGCAATGGAACTGCAAATATCTATAATGTGACAAAATACAAAATTCCAATATAAGAAAACCTGTTTTTAATATCCCAATAAAAAAACGTAGCCCCAAACCATAGGGCATCCACATGGCTAAGGCATTTGGAATAGGATTTAATATTCATTCTTGTCACAGCTTTAGAAAGGATATGCAACACTGTTCTCATTTCACTATGGAGAGACAGAAATGTGCTTGATTCTCTAATGATTGTCTGGAGATAAAAGAAGCATCATCAAAATACCATGAAGATTCAAAGTTATTCAATTATATTTTGATCAAGTTCATAACATTATCAAAGGTAATTTTCATTTAACTAGGAAACTAAAGTTAATGACACTGAAAAAAAGAATGCAGGTTCTTAGTTACTAACTATACTCTTGCCAAGTTAGATGTTTTAAATAATGTTTTCAGTAATCTGGGGAAAAAAAAACACTGAGCTGTCAATCTTGAAATCATTGCAGTGGATTACACACTGTATTTTAATTTTCCTTGCAACTGTTATAAATCGAATAGTTTCAACAATATTACTTTTTAATGTAAGTACTCCAGCTTTCATACCTCTTGAGTTTTCCCCATAAAGTTTCTAATTATCAGTTAGTTTTAATTCCTCAATAGTCCAGTTAATACTTATACTGTTGATGTTCTATTTTTTTAAGCAAATAAAAATAAAAAAATGTTTTTTTGGCCGGGCGCGGTGGCTCACGCGTGTAATCCCAGCACTTTGAGAGGCCGAGGTGGGTGGATCACAAGGTCAGGAGTTTGAGACCAGCCTGACCAACATGGTGAAACCCTGTCTCTACTAAAAATACAAAAATTAGCTGGGCGTGGTGGTGTGTGCCTGTAATCCCAGCTGCTCAGGAGGCTGAGGCAGGAGAATCACTTGAACCTGGGAGGCGGATGTTGCAGTGAGCCGAGATTGCACCACTGCACTCCAGTCTATGCGACAGAGTGAGACTCCCTCATAAAAATCAAAACGAAACAAAACAAAAACCCTGTTTTTTCTCTGTCAATTAAACAACAATGGAATAGAACAAAACCAATACATTGTCTCCAGTTTTTAAATAATCTAACTCAATTAAAACATTCAATAATTTCCCATGGGCAAAGTGTCCCCATAAGTAAAAAATGGTAAGCATAAATAGAAAAATGAAACTAAGTTTCCAAATAATCCTACCTGGATTTCTTCCAGTCCCTGAGCATATAACTATTACTATTTTCATAGTAAAATTAATCACTTTAATTGAAAACAATTGATTTATTTGTTTTTAATTGGTAGTAGTATAATTATTTATTTAATAATATTGAAATAATAGTATAACAAAAAATTAATTTTCAAGAAAAGCAACAAACATTCACAATTCAATAGAGAAAAATGTAAGTCCCTCTAGAAATGATTGGAATATTTTTTCCTGTCACTCCTGAAGTAGAAGTAACTCTTAAAAATAATACTTTGGGGCCAGGCGCTGTGGCCCACGCCTGTAATCCCAGCACTTTGGGAGTCTGAGGCAGGTGGATTACGAGGTCAAGAGATCGAGACCATCCTGGCCAACACGGTGAAACCCTGTCTCTACTAAAAATACAAAAATTAGCTGGGTGTGGTGGTGTGAACCTGTAATCCCAGCTACTCGGGAGGCTGAAGCAGGAGAATCACTTGAACTCGGGAGGTGGAGGTTGCAGTGAGCCAAGATCACGCCACTGCACTCCAGCCTGGCAACAGAGCAAGACCCTGTCTCACAAAATAAAATAAATAAATAATAATAATACTTTGGGGCTGGCTGCAGTGGCTCATGCCTGTAATCCCAGCACTCTGGGAGGCTGAGGTGGGTGGATCACCTGAGGTCGGGAATTCAAGACCAACCTCTCCAACATGGCAAAACCCCATCTCTACTAAAAATACAAAAATTAGCTGGGTGTAGTGGCTCATGTTGGTAATCCCAGCCACTTGGGAGGCTGAGGCACAAGAATCACTTGAACCTGGAAGCACAGTTTGCGGTGAGCCGAGATCGCACTGCTGCCCTCCAGCCTGGTGCACTGCACTCCGGCCTGAGTGACAGAGCGAGGCTCTGTCTCCAAAAAAAATAAATTCATAGATAATAATAATATTACCTTGGGATGCTTCAAATTACCATTGGGTCATATAAAAGTGCAGGCTTTTAAACAAATAATCAGTATATTTAGTACCTTTAAACTAGGGCATTATTAGCATATCAATATGAGTTAATATCTCGAGGGATTAGGAAATAAATATATTTCTTAAGTGTTTCAAAAACACAATGAACAACAGTTAAGTAGATAGAAATAGACTGACACATGGACTTTTTGAGTTCCAAGTATTACCATGTAGATACAAGCTTGGTAAAATCCTAGCCTATGAAGTATCCATTTCTTTTTAACCAATCTTTTCTCTTTCTTCAGATTCAGTTTCCACATCTTTCTACTGAGGAAAATCTGTGAATACCTCTTAACACTACTTTTCATTTCCTTCTTTCTCCTCAAATATCCAATGAGTAAAGTAGCTGAAAAACTCCAATGATTCTCAATTTATTGCTAACACAAAGCAATTACTTTTGCATTCACTGACTGTTTTCATGTGGGCACTTGCGTGTGTCCATGTGTTTAGGAGAAACAGAGAGCGGTTCTTTTAGGTTTTACTTTTTTTCTGAAACTTCAACCTAGCCAGGCCTTGACAAACGCAGACAATATGGATGCCGAGCTCTTCCACTCCATCCCCTCTCCTGCAGACAGGCTGCAGGTCTCATGACCTTCTCAAACAGTTTGCAACCGTTTTCCTTACATGAAACACAGGCTACAGCCTGCTCCTGTGATAACTTCTTACTTTTTAACTTCATCTTTTTCTCCTTGTATCAAAAAAAGACGTTAAAATTCAAAGGACAGCAATGTTAGAATAAGTGTAACCTTGAACAGACTTTCAACAATGGCCTTTTTTGAAATAAAGCTACTCCTGCTATTATAACTCAGGGGGTCCCTCACAACTGATCACTGCAGAGCCCAGTGAGAACCTCTGCCTCCTCTAGGAAGGCAGTGCATCTGTGTGATCCTTGTCCCTTGCTCACCAGCCTCAGGAATTCCTCACTGTCTGCCCTGGTCCTCGCAGATCCTGCTTCCTTCCCATCTGACAAAGAAAACTGTTAGGCTTGAAAGTTGGTGCCAAGAGATTTAGGGGTTTTCATTATTAATTGCCTGAGGAAGTCAGAATCTTATGGATAATGTGTGAGTAACAAGGAAGAGGGTTGATGTTTTCCATCCAAAGGATGGCCTGCTGAAGAATCGCTCTCCCTTCTGCAAGGTACTCCCTCGAGGCAAGCATTGATCAGGGCCACTCTTCTGTGACGTTTCTATCCTGCTCACAATCCACATATAGCACGGATTCCTAGATTGTGCCTTTCACTTTCTCTGCTGCCTTTGTTCAGTGAAAATATTCACAATAAATCAGATCCTAAACAAAAATATAATTTCATTTCATTCATAAACATATAATATCATTTACATTATCTCATTTGCTACAACACAGAGAAGTTGAGGTACATGGGATTTTCTGAACATCTATCTATTTTGATGAAGTTTCCTATTATCTGTCTGTACATAGAGTTAATAGTTAATAATGTGAATAGCTGGTCTTGAACTCAGGATTGCAATATTCTGTACCTAAAACTTAGTTAATTATTTGAACAGAGAGATATGCAGAGGGATGGTCTCTGACATAGCCATTTATTTTTCATTGATGCATATTTTCTTTTATTTCTCCTTAATTTGCAATTTTGAAATTGCCAAGCCTGTGCTTTTAAACACTGCCTGACTCATTTTGATAGTAAGGAAAGAGACATCTGAAAAGTTAGTCTCAAATACTGATTTTTGGCTTTTCTTGGCTACAGACACTAGAAAATCTGGATACAATTCCAAACACTTTCTCTAAGCTTCCCCTACTTTTGCTGCTTCTCTCTTTGTTCTACATCATCTGTCGTTTAAAAAGTGGTGATTTCTCAGACTTACTCCCCATTTTTATGTGGAAGTGGTGTTCAGGCCGGATGGGAACCATATAACATCACACTGAGCTGATCCCTTACCGCAAAGTAGAGATAATATGGGCTCCCATGGAAAAATAGAAGAAATCAAGCTCATGGCTGAGATCTGTTGTTAACAATTCTCAGCTTCCCTCTTCAACAGCTTGCCTCCAGAGACAAACTGCCTTAAGTGGGCAAACCACTGAGAAAATTCCCATCTGACAACTGTCTTCGAAGAAAGGTCAAAGGAATTAACCCGTAGTTAAGGGGGCAAGGGTGTGCTTAAGTACTTTAAGCACACAGACAGTTGTTGTGCACAGAGATGGGAACAGCTGGTTTCTATCTCTGATGGAGAATGAACAAGAGGAAATGAACAGTGCTTTGGTAGGAATGATGACTTTTAGGCAAGAAGGAAGAAGCCTCAGTAACATGTATTATGCATCCACTGTGGGCCAGGGCTTTGCATACTTTGCCGCTTTTAGCCCACTTGACACTCTCAGGAACTCAAGGAAACCATAATTAAGAGAGTCGCTTCATTTGTCCAAAGTTGCAGAGGTAGTAATTGGTAAAACTTGTATTTGAGCTTAATGTTATAGAATCAAAAAGTCCTTTCCACTACCGCAATGTTTCTTATATTTTAAGAGAAAAAAGAGAGCTTAGAACCCTTGGATACTGTTGAAATCTGTGGACCCTTTCTTGGAAAAATATACATGCACATACCCACAAGATTAGATACATGCTTTTATCTGGTTCCTAAAGTAGGGAGCCCTAATAGATCCTCTGTATTAAAGTGTGCTGGGGATCAAGAAATAACAGCAAAAACTGAGTCTGATTACAGCATAAAAACAATACTCTGAAGCAGAAATGACAACGTCTAACAAAGAGGAGATAGGCCTAATTCTCGTTCAGTTTTCTGACCCTCTATATATCCTTTTAAACGTCTTCTTTAATGAGCATCCCTACAGAGTTTGTATTTGTGGAAAATTCATTTGATTTTTAAAGATCACTTAAGATTCTTTTTAAATGGATCCAAATTCATAAAATAATGAATTCTTGAAAATATGATGCTCATGTAAGAAACATCTCCATTTAAGGTAACACATTAATATAAAAACAAGACTGGAAAGAATAGTCTGCAAGCACATTGAATTACTGAAGTAGAAACCAATTTATCATTTTAATAGCAGATAATTTAATAACAGGGTTGGGTGCAGACCTCTCTGAATTAATGGCCAGGAGAGGGGTGAGGGGAATGGCAGAAACTGACATGATTGTTAGAGGGACAGGACTGATCAGTGTAGCTAGGGCTCAACTGAATCACCCCATTGCGGCTCCATTTGATGCATGAGATATTGAGAAGACACTTATTATGTATACAAATAAAAGGTCTGATATTATTATAAATACAGAGAAAGTATGGGTTAGGGTTTCTAGGCAGAATGCAATTAAGTCGCAAAGCATGTAGCAGAGACAAAGGCATTGGGCAGCACATGCAGAGATCTGTAGCCCTGAAGTATTCGAGAAAGCTTCCTGGAATAGGTGGATCTGACAATTAAATGGTGTTGCAATGCAGCGGGAGGTAGAGGTGGAGAATTGTGAAACTGGCAGGCCAAGAAAACTTTAAATAATTTTTATCTTAAAAATGGTATTTAAAAGCAAGCACTATGTTTTTAAAAGAAAGTTATAAAAATGACAGTGGCAATAGCAAGGATTTATTGCACTGATACTGCACTGGGCTATCCACTGCTGCATTACTACTAATTCTAAAACGAATACTGTGATACGGTCAAAATGTTCTCTGTTTACAGTTGATGAAGCTTCCCAAGTTACTGCTTTTGACAGGATTTTAACATAGGTTTGTGTGACCCCTAAGCCTGGAGACAAGAAATTTCACTTATTAGGAAAGCTACCACAACTACAGTAAAACCCACAAGACAGTTACACCTGAATATCAATTAAGTTGAATTTTTTTTTTTAAGAAACAACCTTCAACAAAACAGGAGAATACAAATAAAACAAGATGACATTCTTACACATTAGGGTGTTCACTTTCAGCTGGGCCCCAATAATTCTCCTTAAATGAGCCTATTTTTATCCGTTTCCATTTGCCACAATGGCAATTGGTGGCAATGCTTCATTTTATCATTCTTTTCAAGCGTCCCAATCTATGCTTAGCCTCGAGTCTAGGAAAGTTAAGTCTGTCTTCTCAACTCAGAAAATGGAAACCCTCTAGGAAGGAGCCTTTCCTTCTTTCCACCTCTGTATTAGTATCTATAATATCCACAGTAATCTTTGTCCCAGGTACCCTCCTCTCCAAAGATAACATCCTTTGAGTGCACATTAATACATACCCCTTCCAGCATTTGTTTAACTCGTATTTCTTTTCTCCTTTCTAGTCAAATGGTATTGTACCTGCCAAACCAGTAGACTTTTCAATCCAGCATCTGTCATTTTGACTCCTTTCTCCTCCTTGAATCTCTGGCTGTGTCTCCTGGTTCTTACGCCATGCTGAGTGGTCCATTTCAATCTAACATCTTGTTCCTCTTCTCCAGGGAAATTATTACATGATGAGGCTCTTCAGAAGTTATTAAGTTATCTCATTTACTTTCAAGGCTATAGTTATGCTCAAATATTCCAGGATAATTTCTAAAATAAATACTTCCAGCACCTAAGACCGCTTGGTACTTAGTAAGTGTTCAATCCATACAAGGTAATCATTGTTATAAAGCCATTCCTGGTCTAGTTCCAAATTACTCTTTTTTTTTTTTTTAGATTTTCTCCTCTGCTAATAGCTGGTGACTTGATACTTCAGCTATGGTTCAATAAACTTGTGATGAATGAATGAATGACTAATAAACTCAAGTGCCTTGAGCTAACAGTTATCTGCTTGGGCCAAAATGAATTTAAAGTTTATGAGAAAATGTATCATTTCCATGCCTTGTCCCCTAAAGCACCAATCCCTTGAACTTTTAGTCCTCAAGGTTTTGTCCCAGAGAAATATTGTAAGCCTGTGCCTGTTCCAAGAAGGTAGCTATCTCTCATGTGGAAAGAAATTAAATCCAGTCTGCTTGTGTCTGCACACAGTAAAATGTAAGTCAAAATTCCAGTAGCCGTTTTATGAGGCAAAGTAAATCCTTTGTGCCCTACCCCACACTTCATCTTTTAATAAAAGACTTTCTAATCACCAAAGCTATGTATATGCACACACAAATAATGGCAACAGTATATGCTGAAAATGTCACTGCATTCCCTGATATATTGCCATAAAGAACTTGGAGATTTCCCAGGCATGATATGACCTATGAGAAACAAAATTCTATTCAGTTTTAAGATTTGTATTCATGTGACTTATTCTCGTCACTTTTAAACTACTAGCAAAAGGGGGAAAAAAGCCCTTTTCTATTTCACTATGAAATAGCAAAATTTTCTCTTTCATTTATTTTACTTAGTCATCTTCCTCATCTGAAAAACTCTCAATCTAAAACACATCTAAACACTCCGTAGAAACACATTAAGTAGATGTGAAACTTTAGCCTTCCAACTGAAAGGAAAATTCCATAGAGTTTGCTGGCAATAGAGCAAGGCCTCCCAGTCTTTCCTCTTTACTCTCAAGGTAAATCTCATCACCGAACACGAAAACTCTGCTCCAGTCCACACCCTCTCCAACTCATCCTCCATGTGACTCACTGAGAGTAACTTTTTAATACACACATGTGGTCACAACATTCCTATGATGCTTTCAAAGTCTACAATTCGCTCCTTTCCGAGTTTCACATCATAGCTTCCTCCTTGTTCCATAACCTTCATAAAACCGGTCCCCCCCATTTTTTTTTTTTTTTTTTTTTTGAGACAGAGTCTCGCTCTGTCGCCCAGGCTGGAGCGCAGTGGCACGATCTCAGCTCACTGCAAGCTCCGCCTCCTGGGCTCACGCCATTCTCCCGCCTCACCTTCCCAAGTAGCTGGGACTACAGGCGCCCGCCACCACACCCGGCTAATTTTTTTGTGTGTATTTTTAGTAGGGACAGGGTTTCACCATGTTAGCCAGGATGGTCTCGATCTCCTGACCTCATGATCTGCCCGCCTCGGCCTCCCAAAGTGCTGGGATTACAGGCGTGAGCCACCGCGCCCGGCCAACCAGTCCCCCTTTCTAAACGCACTCTGCCTCCCTCACCTGGCAAGGAGCCTTGTACACACTCCCTTGCCTTCCTGCCCACCACCACAATCTGTTCTCCATTGGTGGAGAAACAGAAACTCACCAAGATCTCATTTGAACCCAGTTTGCTTTTCCCCAACCTTTTTCCTCTCCTACCCCCAACTATAACATTTATATTTTTCTTTCTGTTCTCACACAGCAATCTATTCATACCTTGATTAAATATTTTTTATTGTAGCTACCATATTCTTGTTTTATTAAAATTACTTTTAAAAAATATGTGTTGGGCTCTCTTATTAGGCTAAATTTTCCATAGGTCATGATAATTACATAGATAATGTTTTTTTCCCCAGTAAAAATACTTCATAGACCTCATAGAGTGAGAATAAAATGGTTAAAGTATAAAGTTCTGGGCTGCTGTATAGTAGATGGAATGTTTGATAATCTACAAGGGAATGATCACAGTCTGACTTGTGTGCAGGTAGGACCCGTGTTTACAAAGCGTTTCTGGATCTTGGAAGTGACTGTTTCCGAGCAAACCCCAAGGGCCATCACAGCCTTAACTCAGAAAGACAGAAAGGGTGCTGACTATGGGTATGTGTTTGCATACTGTGTGTATGTATGTATTTTTGCAAGTGCGGGTTGGATGTGGGATGGCTGGGTAGAGACAGAGAGAGAGAGAGAGAGAGGCAGAAGTGGGGGGGGGCGAAAGAGAGAGAGAGATTGGATGAGGGAACACGTTCCTCAGCTTAATGCAGTCATCATTTTGCAGCAAATCCACACTGGGGGCAAGCAAGCTTATCCAGACAAACTGTTGGCTATAGTGAAACTGTGTAGTTGAACCAAATTTAAGTAGGAGATTGAAAATTTTTTGCCAGTGCCATAAAGATTTGATGTTAAGAAAACAGTATCCTGTGCCAGAAGCACGAAACGTATGAGCTTAAAGAAAGGCATCAGTGAATGATATAAAATCCAGGTTGTAAAAAAAGAGAATGTCAACTAAATCAGGACTCAGCAGTTCCCTTTTGCCACACTGACCACATGTTTTCACGAGTTCCTGGTTGAGGGAGGATTTAAAGTCAGTATTAAAAGCACATTGTGTATTAGTTAAAAGTTTGCTGTTTATGAAGGAATTTTTTTTTTTTTTTGGAGGCTTCGGTCATTTTCATTTAATCCCGTTGTGGCTCTGAATAAAAAGTCTTGGTAACAGAAAGATAATTCAGTGAAGTTGGGGTTATAGTTTTAATTGCAGTGAAAAATCTTGTACCCAGAATGTAAATAAAGGCCAAAATGCTTCGTAAAGGCCTGGTCATCAGTGTTTGGGTATGATGACTCTTCAATAGGTGAGTCTCTTAAAAATTATGCCCACCACACTCGCAAATGTTAAAAGAACAATTAAATGCTTTCTAGTTGGATATTTAAGAAATGGAATCTATTGACATCTTACAAATAAATCCAATACATATCAAATAATAAAGGTTACAAAAGAAACTTCTAGAATTTTAAAATTACTACAATTCCACACTGATCTGAGAAAATGGCAACTTCAAATTCAGAGGTAATTTTGTTTAAACAGTGTCATTAAACAGATGAGATTATTTCAGCAAATTTGGAGCTGTCCCATTTTTATTCATTGCGTTGTTTTCTATTGCCGTGTATCTCAGTGTTGCTTTTTTTTAGGGCCGTATATATCAGCTGAAGTTCAGAATATACTGTGCTATTTACAGACCTGCAGCAGTCAACATCTGTAGAAAGGATTCAGAAGTTGATTTAAAGTCTGCAACATAAGCATATCCAATCCTAATGGTACACAAGACCATATATCTTCTTTGAGAGACTGACATATGGTCCCCACTCTGACTGGTGATAATGCATCCCTGCCAAGCCCAGATGTAGTTTCAACTCCAGGGAAATGCAATGTAATGATGAATTGGTATAACCCAATCATGCTAACATTTGTATTTGGAAACCCTACAGTGTAGTACCGACAATTTTTTTTTATTTCCCCTAACTATGTTTCTTCAAGTATATCAAGATGTTCTGCCAGGATGACAAGCATATGATCAAATTTAATGGTATATAAAGATACGGCAGACTGCTTTCCAAAGCAAAATTTCATAGTTGGAACTTTTAACAATTAATTGCACTTCTGGCAACCCCACTGAAATTTAAATTAAATGGTGTAACTATTTCATTAGAAGGCTTTGGCAAAATAAACCTAATAGATGGAAAACTTTATATAATTAAAAATGGCAAGTGATCTGCTTTCTGTGTGCTTTTAAGTCAATAGGTCTTAACTCTATGATGTCTTTTTCTTCTGCTATGTGGTGAGTTCCTCAAGGGCAGGAGCTGAACTCTATTTATCTATGGTTCTTAACGGAGTTCACAGCACAAAGCAGGCACTTAATACATATTACTAAATCTTTGTACGGGTTCAGATATTAGTAGATTGTGAGTTTTAGAATCCAAGTTTGAATCAAAGGCCTACCATTAATGAAGTCAATGGCTATTATAAATGGAATTGTGCTCCCCTCACACCTCCCAATTCACATCACTTGAATTGCTCTCCCCGTATCTCCTTATTTAAATGGGTCTTTGCAGAAGTAATCAAGTTAAAACAAGGACATTAGGGTGGGCCTTAATCCGATATTATCGGTGTCCTTATAAAATGGGATAATTCGGACACAGAGCCAGATACCACAGACAGAACATCACATGAAGATGAAGGCAGAAATTGAAATTATTTTTCTATGAGCCAATGAAGACCGCAGATTGCTGGCAAACCACCAGCAGCTAAGAGAGAGGCATGGGACAGAGTCCTCCTCCAAGCCCTCAGAAGGAGACAACCCTGTGGACACCTTGATCTTGGACTTCAGACTCCAGAACTGTGAGACAATAAATTTCTTTTGTTTAAGTTACAAAGCTTATTGTGCTTTGTTATGGAAGGTCTAGCAAAGTAATACAATGGCCTAGAACAAGGCATTTCACCTCTATGTGTCTTACATGTAAGATATAATTAATACCTCGGAACTGTGTTTAAAACATAGTAAATGTTCAATTAAAGCTTCCTGAAAATGACAAAGGAAATAATAACTCATACAAGAAATATTTATTAAGTACATTTCATGTGCAACGCCCTGCTCTATTTTTTGGGGAAATAGCTGTTAAGACTTGCCCTTACAGAGCTAACATTCTAATGAGAGAAGAGAGACAACAGCAGATAAGTAAACAATATAGTATGTCAGACAATAAGAAACTATGGAGAGAAATACAGGGAAGGTGAATATAAAATAAGGGGTTGAAGGAATATAATTTTATATAGACTTGTCAGCAGTGATGACATCTGGAAAATGGCACATAAACCGCATTAAGTAGGTAGCACATTGCATAGGGAAGAATATTCTAGACAGAACGAATGGCCAGTGCAAAGGCACCAGGGTGGAAATATTCCTGACATGTTGTGATAACAGAAAGGGGGCAAGTGTTGTTGAACAGAGAGATCAGAGTGTTAACAGCAGGAAATGAAATCAGAGGGGGAATTCAGGGAGACTGTGGGAGCCAAGATCAAGGTAAGGCCTGGTGTGGGAGCCAGCAGGCTGCTTGGAGGCTGATATGGTTTGGCTCTGTGTCCCCACCCAAATCTCATCTTGTAGCTCCCATAATTCCCATGTGTTATGGGAGGGAACCAGTGGGAGATGATTGAATCATGGGAGTGGGTCTTTCCTGTACTGTTTTCATGATTGTGAATGGGTCTCACGAGATCCGATGGTTTTAAAAATGGGAATTTCGCCACACAAACTCTCTCTTTGCCTGTGGCCATTCATGTAAGATGTGACTTACTCCTCCTTGCCTTCTGCCATGATTGTGAGGCCTCCCCAGCCATGTGGAACTGTAAGTCCAATAAACCTTTCTTGTGTAAATTGCCCAGTGTCGGATATGCCTTTATCAACACCATGAAAATGGACTAATACAGAGGCAACTGCAAAGTTATGAGCAGAGTGGTAACATGGTCTAACTTATGTTTTAAACAGGATCACCCTGGATACTGTTTGGAGAATCATAAGAAGGGAGGGAAATGGGAAGTAGAAAGACCAGAAAAGAGAGTATTCCGGAAACGGGGTGAGTGCTGTAGGGAGCTTGAATCAGGCAATGGAGATGTTGAGAAATGATTTTGGATATATTGTGAATGTAGAGTATTCAGGACTAGCTTCAGAATTGGGCATGAGGTATGAGGTAAAGAGGGGAGCCAAGGATAACTCTTAGTTTTTACTTTTTTTTTTTTTTTTTTTTTTGAGACGGAGTCTCGCTCTGTCACCCAGGCTGGAGTGC
The DNA here is from genome assembly GCF_029289425.2 of Pan paniscus. NCBI lineage: Eukaryota > Metazoa > Chordata > Mammalia > Primates > Hominidae > Pan > Pan paniscus. The sequence goes on along the minus strand of NC_073252.2, from coordinate 20,686,107 downwards.
AATGGCGCGATCTCAGCTCACTGCAAGCTCTGCCTCTCGGGTTCACGCCATTCTCCTGCCTCAACCTCCCAAGTAGCTGGGACTACAGGTGCCCGCCACCATGCCCAGCTAATTTTTTTTGTATTTTTTAGTAGAGACAGGGTTTCACCATGTTAGCCAGGATAGTCTCGATCTCCTGACCTCGTGATCCGCCCGCCTCAGCATCCCAAAGTGCTGGGATTACAGGCATGAGCCACCACGCTCGGCCTGTTTTGAGTTTTTTTAAGATAAGATCTCACTCTGTCACCCAGGCTGGGATGCAGTGTTGTGATCATGGCTCACTGCAGCCTCTACCTTCCTGGCTTAGGTGATCCTCCCACCCCAGCTTCTCTGCGTGCTGGGACCACAGAGGCACACATCGACACACAGATAATTTTTAATTTTTTTGTAGAGACAGGGTCTCCCTATGTTGCCCAGGCTGGTCTCAACCTCCTGGGCTCAAGTGATCCTCAGGCCTTGGCCTCCTAAAGTGTTAAGAATACAGGTGTGAGCCGCTGCATCTGACCTGACTCCTAGTTTTTTGCCTTCAACAAGGAGAAGATGACATTCATGAGAAGGAAATTTGCAGGAGAAGCCAGCTTGGGAGATGGCACCAGAAATTCAGTTTTGCACATGTTAAGATGGAGATTCTGCCGAGCAGACATCCAAATGGAGATGCGGGGGAGGCAATGGTATATGAGTCTGGATTTTAGAGAGCAGGTCCTGACTAAAGATAAATTTGGGAGTCATTACAGAATTAAAAATCAAGAAATTATATGAGATCACTAAGTGAATGAGACAAAATGCTTACATTTATTAAGTGCTTACTGCATTCCAAGCAATTTTCTAAATGTTTTACATATGTTATCTCATTAATCCTTGTAACTAACTCTGTGGTGATTGAATAGTTTGCATTTTCCATTCCCTCTGATTTTTGGACTTTGCCTAGTTTTACAAAGGAGGCTGTTACTCATCAATTTAAGTATTATTGATCATGACCAAAAGAGTGCAACAAAATTATCTTGCCCCTAAATCAAAGGTCAGCAAAGTTTTTCTGAAAAGGGCCAGACAGTAAATATGCTAGGCTTTGCGGGCCATATTTTTGTAGCAATTTCTCCGCTTCATGGTTGTACCTTGAAAGCAGTCATCAACTACTCATGAAGAAATTACTGTGGCTGTGTTCCAATTTAACTTTATTTACAAATCCAGGAAAAAGGCTGGATTTCACTTTAGGTTACAGTTTGTAGACCTCGATCTAAATACGAGATTTGAATTAATTTGATGTTTTATGTTGATAAAATCGAAGACAAATACCCTAAAAAGTGCAACATTTTCCAGTAAGCAAGCCACTCTGGGTAATAAGTTTTGATGCTTGCAGATTTCATATTACAGTGGTCTTAAAATTTAGAGCATCCTCAAATCTAGGAAATTCCGGAAAACACATGGCCTGGTGGCCCTCACCTGGGATGACTCCAGATTTTCTATACATTAGAGGCCTAGCCATGGAAATACGGTAGAAGGAAGCGGGCTAGGTACATGTACTGAAGCACTGTTTGCCTAACAAGCATATAGTTTTTACTTAGATTGTATGTTTAAAGAGGTAGTGTGACTTTGGGGGAAGTTACTGCAGATTTTGTGCAAGGAGAGTAATCTTATTATTTTGATTCTTAATCCTTTACTCTGGAAAATAATTGTTTCTGATAATCTACTTAACTGAAGTCTTACAACATCTGGACTTTTGTCTTTTGGATGTTTACCAAATTCAAGAAGATTCCAAGGTAACAAAATTGACTAAGTTCAACTGAGTGCGTTATACTTTGTAAGAAGCATGGCACATAGCCTGGTACAAGGCAGGCACTCAGTAAACATCAGCTCATTCACTCACTCATTCAAAAACTATCTCGTATTCAACTCTTTAATTCAGACCTTTATAAATCCTCACATGTACTCCTAGTCATCCCACAAATGCAAGTTAAATTTATCTGCACAATATCTACATTGGTCGACTTTTCATGACAGGATAAAGTTAACATTTAGCCTGACCTTCTAGGCATGCCACAATCCATTTTTACCTATTTGCTTACACCTATGACTTCATTTGGAATGCTCTGATCTAGCTAGAGTCAACACCCTGTTATTCTTCAAATAAAAACTTTCTAGGAAAATTTCTTAGGATTTTATTCATGTTCTTTTCATACGAAATTTCCTTCGCCTGCACTAAACGAAATTTCCGGTCCTGTACTAAATGAAGACATGTCTGTTTTTTCCAGAGCCAATTCAATGTGGCCCTTCTCAACCACTCCAGTCCATGATGTTTAGTCCCTTCTCTAAAATCTTACAGCACTATCATTTGAACTACACTCATTTAATTATAGTTTTTTAACACTAATCTCAAAAGCCCATGTATTCTCTTAGCCATACTCAATTTATTATTAAATTGTACTGTCTTACTAAACTGCAAACTCCTTGAAGTCCAAGACCATATGTTTTTAATTTTTCTCCAAGTGGAGTTAAGGATAGTGCCTTGAATGCAGGGGATCAATCAATATCTGCTGTGTGCAAGGACCATTGGTTGTCATACCAACTAGAAATTGTAGCCACCTACACTCCAGAGAGCATTTATAATCCTTTCCCTAGCAAAAGGTTGCACATACAGCACTTTCTCACAACTAATGAGTGAAATAGTGAATGAATGATCTCGGGAATTTAGCCCAAGAAAATAAGGAGCAATGTTGCCAAACATTTTTATGAGCAAAAAAACTTTTTATGTTAATAAATGTATAAAACAAGTTAAATGCCCACTAATAGAAGATAGGATATATAGATTGTAGTTCAGTACCATCAGTAACTAAATTAATAATTCTATAAATAATGAATAATATGGAAATATTCTCATGGTACAGTGGTAAGCAAATATGTGGAAGATAATTCTATATGCCATATGTTCTCAATTTTTGGAATTTAGATAACTTTGACATGCACTTTGCTTTCATACACTTCTTTGCATTTCAACCATCACTCCTCTTGGTCAGGCCTTATCACATTTCCCCTGGGCTATCATATTAGCTTTCTAAACAGACTTTCTAGTTCCAATTTATTTCTTCAAATCTCTATGGTTCAGCCCCCAATTAAAACATCTACCTACGTTTCCACTTATATCTTGCCAGTTTCCATCTATCTATGATCCATTCCAACCATTTACTGAAAATACTTTCCACTGTCCCCATACCCCTCAACATTTTCTGCTCATCTACCTGTAGTCGTAAGACTCTTTTCTTGTTTTAATGGTGAAGTGCAATTTTCCTGAGACACTACAAAAGCCATCCCTTCCCCATTTTCTTCTTCTTTTTCTTTTTTTGAGACAGAGTTTCGCTCTTGTCGCCCAGGCTGGAGGTGCAGTGGTGCGATCTTGGCTCACCACAACCTCTGCCTCCCGGGTTCAAGTGATTCTCCTGCCTCAGCCTCCTGAGTAGCTGGGATTACAGGCATGCACCACCACGCCCAGCTAATTTTGTATTTTTAGTAGAGATAGGGTTTCTCCATGTTGGTCAGGCTGGTCTCGAACTCCCGACCTCAGGTGATCTGCCAGCCTTGGCCTCCCAAAGTGCTGGGATTACAGGTGTGAGCCACCACGCCCAGCCTCCTTCCCCATTTTCGTATTTCACTTCTTCCCACTCCCTGCATGCATCCCAACCTGTGCTGTGTCATACCCTTTAGGGTCGGTACCTGCCTTCCCCCGACGACGGCCATTCCCTGGAGATCAGAAACACTGTTATTCATATTAGTATTTCTCCAAATGGGACACAAAGCTTTATCCTAAAGGGAGTCTAGAACCTTTTAATTCAATTAACATTTTAGATAAGCAAATTTTATGTTCTGAGTCTTCACTAAGTGAAGCTTAAAAAAATCTTTCTAAAACCATCTATTAATAGAAAGATTTGGGGGGGTCAGAATTAGTCATTTAGGGAACTTGACCCTCTAAACGTATGTATCACTCACAGTAATTAAAGATGAGTACCTATAACTTAAAATCCACCATAGTATATAGAGCATGTGTGAGTTAATTACGAAGAGGCAGATAAATTGCAAAGACGATTCTGCAAACAGAGGGAAAACCAGAGTTAAAAACTCACTGGCTGGTTGGGCACCTTTGTTCAGGGAGTAACTTGCCCAACCACAGAACATGGCCCTGAATTACTATTCCCTTTTTAAGAGGTTAGTTTCAAACTGTTTCCTAAAACTAAACCACAGTCTCAGGATACAATGGCAAAAAATAGCTTCGTATATTTACAGAAGGAAAATAACATGACATTTTATTGTGACATGAAAAGAATATGCAATGTATCCTGTCCAACACTGTGCAGCCTACCATTCTAAATGGGAGACAGGAATATAAACACACCACACTCCGGGAATCTGAAAACATATATCTGGGCTTCTTTATTTAAGTTAATCATTATGTCATATGTTAACAATATGTTATTATAGGGTTTAATTGCTTTTGTGTCTAACAAGTTCTCTTGTCAGTTAACCTTTCACCCACAGATAGATAATGAAAGGCCACCTCTGTTGTGTCACTCGGTAGTTCATTAGGCAGAAATGCCGACTGTTTCCTCTACCAGTCTTAAGTCAACACAGTGCCCATACCAAGCCAAAGGCATTCTAACAGCTTCTAGTGGCTTTCATCTGGCTGGTGGTTGCTGTAAGATTCAGAAGCTAACTAAATAAAGTATGTGGTATCCACATACACAGAGTCTGAAGGTATTTTTTTTTCTAGCATTCCTTTGGAAGCATACCTTAACTCACAGATAGCAACAGTACAGTTGACAGCACTAGTTTTTAGGAAGTGGAGGAGGAAGTGTGAGAATGTAATGTGGCTATGAAGGAAAAAAATATCATCTTTGCGAATTTTTAAAATTCAAATGATTCTTCTTAAGCATATTCTACCGCAGTGAAAACTGTGCAAATTAGAGCACAAACACTTAAGTACTTTAATTAAGCAAAGAACACACCCCTCACATTTATGTTTTCAAGATTTATTTTTGCAATTAAAGTAATGAATCTATTCAAGAAAATTTTAGTTTTTAAAGAGTTCTCCTAATTGTATATTTTTTTCCAGCTTGTAAAATGCCCGATAAGAGCTCTTCAGGTTTTCCAAAACATTCCCCTTACATCACGTTGTGAGAAATACTTTGAAGGCAGCATTTATGCACTTGGAACAGGATACTCAGGGTCCAGGAACAACACCTATTAACTCTAAAATTAAGTAAGTCACTTTGCTTCACACCTCTGGTGGCCAAGTATTAAAAAAAAAAAAAGGCAAACAGTCTGCAGCTATGAATGAAGGCTCAGGAGTCCTTTCATAATATTCCAGTTGATCGTGGTCCTTGTTGAGAGGTCTTACCTCATTTCCCACACATTTTCTGACCTATTTTGTCTGCCTTTTCTCAGAAGTATTTTTCTTGCTTCACTGTGGACTAAGCAGTAAACTAATTATCTTGTTCAAATCCCTTTGTAACGCCCCTAATCCTATTAGTCATAAGAATGTCTGAATACTGATTGCAAACCTTATTTTCCTTTCTGTCTTTTTAAAGAGAGAGACAAAAAGAGAGAAAGGTCCAGTGGTTTTGTCCTAGGGGATGGGGAGGGGTTACAGTGAGCAGCTCTAGCCAGTTCAATGAAGGCAAAGGCAGTTCTGGCCAGCCAAAATCGCGCCACCTAACATACAGAAAAATTTCTCTCCTGTATTCCTTCCTTCCTTCCTTCCTTCATTCATTCATATTTTGTGTGCTGTCTGTCTCTCTCTCTCACACACACACAAGCACACACACACACAGAGTGAGAGATTTACACACACACACACAAACACACACACAGAAAGAGAAAGAGAGAGAGAGAGAGATTTAGTTATCATTTGTATCAGTTGGAATGTCTTACAATAATCAAGTTCCAAACACTCCTACTCACAGTAGAACATGCTGAACCCTGGCCCCGGCCAGGAGCTCAACTTCACTTTCCTCCTTTTATCAGGGACATTTTAAGGAAGAGGGTGACGCTATTCCAAGAAGTCAAATAAGCTATATGAAGTAGAGGAAATGAACAAATGTTACAGCGGACCTTGACCAGCCCTTCCAGTCTTAACTTCTTTTCTTCAAAGAACTCTCGCAAGTCTTGTTAAAGCACTCTCTCTCTGCCTCTGTAGAAGATGCCAAGACCGCTGCCTCCTGCTGTCTATTACTGAGGGAACTTTAATCACTTTTCCTTTTTTGTTCCCACTGGGGAAGGAGCCAGACTGCAGCGAAACGCCTGCAGTCAGAGTCGATGTTAAAGAGCATGAAATTTATCTGACTTCCAGAAAAGATGCGTTCAGCCCTTCCATTCCTGCTTTTGCCAGGCAGGCTGCTCTGGGGATAGCTGCTCTGTCTTTAAAAAAAATAAAAATAAAAATAAAACACAAATATTTACTTTAAATATAGAGGCACACTGTCACCTCCTAGCATCTAATTTTCCTAGTCCACCTTGCCTTCCTACTCCATCCCCTTCCAAAAAAGTCTATGTTCTTGACATGTAAAGTCAACTTTTTTCCATTAGTAAAAGTGTCTCCTTATTGCATTATTTGTTTCTGATAGTAAAAGAAGGTATTGTTTTAGAAACGACCTTGAAGAAGATACGATATGAGTTAGAGGAAAATCCATTCATTAACATTATTTCTGGGGCCTGAGAAAAATATTACAAACATGAGGAAAGTGTAGATTCCTTAGATCGGATCTCAGGCTGTCAACATAACACGGTTCAAATACTAAGTGCTTCTATTTTGATCTATCGCCATCTTTAGCAACCAAACAGTCTGTTAAGACGCAGAAAGTTGGGTTTCTTCTGGACAGTTACTTGGCATACAGGAAAGAGTTAGTGAGTGTCAAGTGTGTGTGTCGATGGTATAGATGTAGATGTGGATCTCAATGTAGAGCCTGTGGTAAAAAGGAAGTGTGTATCACTCCTGGGATACACATGGCCTGCTGCTTTAAGGAAAGCAAAGGCCTATAGAAAGTGTGATGTCGTTGTTAGCAGTAAACTGTAATGAGAATACGAGGCCCCATGGGCGGGAGGATGAGCAAGTTGTATGGTATTTATACAATGTGTTATTGGATGCAGAAATGATTCTAGGTAGTTTAAGGAAATGTGTTTTATACAACAGGATACATAAATAAATAGGTAAGTAACTTGTAGTGAAGGTTAAGGGTTATTCATTCACAGTAAGCCTTGTCCCAAGTAAGAGGTGAACTATAAATTTAGTTGTGTTCTTGGCAAAGAGAAAAGATGTTCCGTCTTTGATATTAAAACATACCAGCTATCCAGGAAAAACACATTTTTTTCCCTGACGCTGCAGTAGAGAGTGCATCTGCCTGAGAGGCCACATGAGAAAACAGTGCATAATGTCCTCAAAAACATTTCTACATAAATACAAGAGTAAATGTCTCAGCAGCATCTTAGAATATCCCTCAAGAAAGTCAAGGGCATAATAGCAAGTAATTATGTTAGGACCAAATTCACATGGCTAAGCATGAGCCTGCAACTCCAATGGTCTAGCTTGTAAGATATACCCTAAATCTGAAAATTATTACTGTAATATATGACAACACGGAACATGTGAAAAGAAATAAGAAAAAAAGAATTTTTAAAACATGTATACTAATCTAAAAATAGTAACTCTTACAATGTACTTCCTGGACTGCTTAGTCTGTGTTTTTTTCAGTATGATACAGCCAACATCTTATGTTCTATACAATTGTAAAAAAACTCATATAAACTTTTCCTGGTTAGCTTAATTTTAGTTTTTATTCAAAAGCACTAAATGAAAATATAATTTGTTATCCTTATTTATTTAGAACATGATAGATTGATTTTAATACTCTCCACTGATATCCTCTGCCAGCAGATGAAATCCAAGCATGGCCTAAAGAGATCAAGTAGACCTGGTTCCTCTTCACCCTCCAGCTTCATTTCTTGCTACCCTCTTCTTCACTCACTGCTATTTCTGTTACTCAGCTATAACAATATAAATTTATGGCACAGGGATTTTCCATTTCCTGATTTCTCTCTCTCAAATGCAGTTGATTGTTTGTTCCTTCTCTGCATTTGGGACTCAGCTGAAATACCCAATTCTCAAAGAGGCTGTCTCTGATCCTCCCATCTAAAATAGCTCTCCCCTTTTCCCACTCCATCCCATGACCCTCTTTTATTTACTTCCTGTTACTTCCTGTTATCTGAAATGATCTCGTTTTCCTCTTAAAAATTTATTCGTGTACGTAATCATTACTTCCAGGTTCTCCACCATCAAATGTTAAGAGCCAAGAAGACAGAAAACTTGTTGCTTCATTTATGTCAATAACTGTGAAATAGAATAGGGTCTTCCATAAATATTTGCTGGAAATGTGAATGAACTAAATTTACCATTAGAAAAGATAGTGTCTTTCCAAATATAGAATAAGGACTTAAATTATAATCCACATTTTAACATTTAGAAAAATTGGGATTGCATAGGAAACTTCATGGAAACATATGAAAAAAATAATTTCTGCCTTGATTATGAATCAAGCAGAGGAACCGATAAACTCGCACCGAGAACAAGTCTTTTAATGATATTAAATTACTTTCCGTCTATTTTGAAAAGCACCTCTGTGTGCCCAGGATATGTCCACAAACTTCATGTGTTTAAGAGGCAGCCTGATCCCCATGAAGCAGCTTCAAAAGAAAGTCAAAGTCGAAACGTCCATCTGTGCCATAGAGGACCTGACAGCTCATAACAAGACCACAGCAAATGGACTTACTTCCTAAGACACAAAGCTCCGTGAATATGGAGGAAAAGTGATGTTATTTGCTGGCCAGCAGCTCTCAGGCCACAGCCCCTCCTAATCCCCAATTGATACTGACAACTGCAGTGACCAGGGCTAAAGCGGAGTTCAAGTGGGGAGCAGGATAGACGCCACTTTAACGTGTCAGCAATTTCCCATTTAAAATTAATACTGTACAAATGCCCTTCCATTAGCAGAGTCAAATTATAGTCCTGGAAGCCCTTGTTTAATGGAAAAAACGATGCAGAATACTACAGAAGTCAGGCCAGGAACCCAGTGGAAAGTCTAGCTGTTAGATGGAAGGAGAGATCATCCAAGAGTTGTAAAATACTGTATTTTCTATTATGGCCACTTAGGGGCACTCAAAGGCCTAGAAATGGTCTTTTGAGTCCAAATTATAGAACCCAATCTTTTTAGTGTGAGAACAGCAAACAATATATAATAAGTATATCTCGGCATATCTTCCTATTGAGTATCAATTCCCCTCACACAAATACGACTACGTTTTCTTAGTTCACAGTAACAAAAAACTTCAAAACACATTTTGAGGAAAAGAAAAGCAAGTAAGTGACTACCATGAGTCAAGATAGTATTTTCCCCTAGGTAGACAAGAGCGGGTATGACGGAAAAGGCACCAGGGGACTCATGTGGCATGATGGCAGGGCTCCATCTCGCCCTGAGTGGCTGGCATGCGGGCATTTCTTTTACTCTGTATATTTATGTTTGATATTCTGTGTACATGTGTGTGTGCTCTGCAAAATAGTAATTACTTCTGATCATGGTTACATTTACAATATGGACTTTAAAAACACATACTAAAATTTGAATCCAAGAGCTGTAAGTACGGAGATCAAACACATGACATTAAGAGTCAAACATGGGTTTAAATCTACTTCTTTTACGCCCTGTGAGACTTAGTCCTCAGTTTTCTCTTTGCTGTGAACAATTATGAACGTGCTGACTTTGCATTGTGGTAGTGTGGATGAGATGAGTGAGAAGTAATTAGCACAGTATGGATCACAGGGTAGGAACTCAAAATGGGGTTTCTTCTCTTCTCAGTCCTTCAGGTTTGTAATTTAGGTCAGAAGACTTAGAAATGAAGAGAGGCATGGTGCAAAGCATAGAGAACAACTGATTAAGACACATGAATATGAATTTCAATAACATTCTATATGTAGTTGGGGGAAAAAGACCTGAAGAGAAAAAGCAATAATCTATTCATAGTATCTAATCATTACTGGGAAGTTTTTAGAAGACTATTGCCAGTAGTGATTATCAGCCATTGTTAGAAAGGTTTCAAAAAAAAAAAAAAAAGAATGCAAATTCATAGCTTTCCCTGGATGGCTTCACTTCACTTGTTCAAAGACAACAGCAATGTTGGAAAAAATGAGAGCTCCTACAAGAACACTGGCCTGCAGCTGTTATTAATTAACTTTGGACACAAAATACCATACTCATAAGCACATCATATAGATAGGTTTTTAAAATGCAGCCATATGCTTTCAACTTTTAGAATCCATAATGACAAACTTTTGACCAAATATCTTTGATTCTCTGGATGTACAGACTTATTGTGTAAGAATATAATTTTTCCTATGACCTTTGAAAATGAAAAAAATGGGTTCTAACAGGCTACAGGACATGCATATGTACATTAACAGAGACACATACTCTTAATGTTTTATATAAAAATACCGACATTGATATCCTTTTCCTGAAGGAGCACCATCTAAGGAAGTAGCATGGTTTCACAGAACTTGTGATGTTATTAAAACTAAAAGCTATTGGTTCAGGCCGGATCACAACCATTTATAGGCTGTGGATTCTCAGGGAAAATCTCTGTTTTCTTTAAGCCTGTCTTTGCCTTTCAATTGAGGATTGAAGTCTGCTTATCTTGCAGATTTTCTAAGGATCAAATGAGATAAACATACTTCTTAAGCTCAGGACAGCTATACCATAAATGTTACATAGTGTTTGGTTAAAGCTTAGACTATAGAGGGCAGGTAAGATTCAGATCCTGGAGTGCCTCTACCTGGACGCTACTCCTAACTCTTAAATTTACCAGTTCTGAGACCCTGGGCAATTTACCTGCCTCTCTGTAACTGCTATTTCTCTGGGAAAAACAATGAAATCTTCCCCAGACAGTTGTTTTGGGGTTTAAATGAAAGAATATAAGCCCAGCCCATATGCACTACTTATCATTGTATTTTTTTATCATCATTATCAAATAACAGGTAATCTTTTTATTATGCATCTGTAGCTTTTCAGCCAAGTATCATTTCCTGCTCTGTAGAGCCCAGCTCTCGTTTCTTCAGTTACGGTTTAAGGTTCTCCTTCTTTTTCTGTCCCTCTTCAATCAATTTCCAAAACCTAAAGCTACTCTAAATATGTGTTCCTTACAATTTGAGTTATCATCAGCATGCAAATGGCCATACCTGTCAACCTCTAGCTCCTTTCTCATTAATACCATCTTACACAGTGCATCTTTTCAGGTCATCTGTGATTGGATAACACACTGCCAAATCTAGTGAAATATGACTATTTTGCAAAACTGTTTTTCCCCTACCACCTTTTCTTATACAAAACTCCATATTTTCTAAAGAATCTGATTCCCCAGCCTCTTCACTCATTCTTTTACTAGCTTTGAATTTGTTTTTGTATACATCATTTATAAATCTTCCCCTTTTATGCTGCCTCCTACACAGTGAAGGTTGTACTCAACTCTGTGCTCATCTGCCAGCAGTCCTGGTGATATCCTTTCCTTCCCTACTGCCTCCGCATTCCAGGTTTGGAGCTGCTTTGTTCAAGCATGTGTTGGTTAAACCAAAGTCAGCTGCCATGTGTTAGGTACCACACTACACACTGAGGATGCAATGGTGAAGAAGGCAGCATCCCTGTTCTCAAGAAGCTCACAGTCTATAAGGGAGCACTGAGCGAAACACTCATTCACACATTAGTCTAATAGGAAAAAAAATCACAGGTTTACAGAGAAGTTCCTAAGGTGACAGCAAATCCCAAACTGAATTGTCAGGGATAGTACAGAAGAGTCTTGAAAAACTCATGGTCATACAAAGGATTGGCGTAGGAGGGAGAGGCAGGCAGAGAAAGGGACATATGAAAAAGCATGGAATCTGCAGCAGCTGGAAATAATGCTACACTTGAGTTTTCTCCATTTACTACTTTAAGTTTTCAGCAAAAGTACCACTTTCTCATGTAAAGTGTTCATATAAAATCTGTTAACTTTTTGGATATTTGAAAGACTAAAGCATTTCCTAGGGGCTTAAAGTTGAGCTCACTAAAAGGAATTTCTATGTATTAAGAGTGGCTTTTCCCTTTACAAACTGATTTATGGACAGGAAGATTTAGAAAATAATATTTTTAGAAAAGTAATTTCCAGCAAGTTAAAATTGTATCTAATCAATATGACATTTCTTTAAACGGGATCCTTGTTCTCTACAGTAGATATGCACCACACACGTGTATAAACTTATTTTTTCTGAGACTATTTCATTCATATAAATAATAGCCATTAGAAACTTGGAAGGTATTTATAGAAAAAAAGACTTGTTGAAAGCTCAGGAGAAATGGACAATGGTTTTATTTGTTTATTTATTTATTTTTTTGATAGTGTCTTGCTCTATCTCCCAGGCTGGAATGTGGACAATGAGTTTTTTAAAAATGACATTTAAAAAACCTTAAAACAGTAACAATAACTCTGCAAAAATACAACAAAATAGGACAAAGCATAAAACTGTGAAAAAATTAAAACTTATTGTTTAAATACAAAGTCATTAATTAAAAAAATAAGGTTTGCCTGTATCCACAAAGTCTGAAGGTCAAAAACAATCCAGAAATTGCTACAGCTAAACTAAAACTTCATGAGCACTCATAATAAACTTCAAACACTGTTTAAAACATACCAAAAGTTCAGGGAAAATAAGCAAACACCATCCTTTGGGAAAAAGACAAGGGTTTTCATGAGACAAATTATGCCTTATCAATCAACTGAAATATTTAGAAAGAATAAATATGTAAACCAAAAATATATAGACATACTTTATTTGGACTTGCAAATCTGACATTAGTAAAGTCTCATTCATTGTTACTTTAAAATTTGAGTTACCATGGTACTGAGGTGGATTGATAAATACAGAAATATCCACTAAGGGATATATAGAGATGAAAACAAAAGGTAATGAACACATGGTAAATCTCTGAAAGCAGGGGGGGCTCTCACAGAATGTTAACAAATGCTTCTGTGACTATTTATAAAAATATACAAATGCCCTAAAGCAGATGTGCACATTGACTTTGTTTCTTAGGGACACACTTGGCATTAAAACAATTTCAACTAGAAAATAGAGTTCTATGGAATCATCCTAGATTTCTGTATTTTGATTGTCAAATCTAAGCATTTTAACAAAATTAGACGACAAATAGAAAATGATATGTATGTTCTGTGAATAAATGGTTACTACAGTATTTGAGAAAAACCCATACATGTGAAATTTTATTGTATGAGATGTTATAACATGCCTGGTATTTTTGAAGTTTATGGAAAAATTCATGGGCTTTTTGAATCATTTGAACTTCTTGATGTATTTTCTCAAATTACTTTAAACATTTTTTCTACACTAGAATTTTATTCTGGAATTCCATAGGTATTATGATGGGTAAGTAATCTAATTCAGAAGGAAGACCTGTCAGAGAACAATAAAACTTTGTCATTTTCATGAAGTTAAGGTGCTTTGAAATTGATAAGCAGATAAAAGTGTTTTATGGTTAGTTTGTACTAACTTGATCAATTTAACATTCCTGGAAGGTGGCAGTAGTTGATGGAAAAGTGTGCCAATAAAAACATTAGTTCCACGTATGTTCTATGCCAACTCTGAGTAACATGACAATGAACAAATGGTTTCATTTACACATTTAATTTACTAATTTTATGAAGCAATCTAAAATATTCCCTTTTCCAGAAGAATCAATCTTTAAAAGTAAACCAATGAAGAGAGAGATTGCCAATAGATTATTTAACCATATAAAATTCATATATCAAGTTGATCACATGAGCCAAACTTACATTCCTTTAAGGAAACACATGTAATGCAAAGTGATACTTAAAACTCAAACATTTAAATGAACTCATAATCATCCATTCTTAGTGGTGTAAATACAGAGTAAGCTTAGAATTTTCCTTACTCATAAAGATAATTTTAACATATAACATTTATATTTGCATTATGTTTATAAGTTCTACCTTCAATATTTGATTCTGTCATTCGGTATACAAATGTTTACTGTCTGACCCTTAAATGCCAATCATAGTACTGAAGGTTTAAGAGAAAGGTCCCATGTGAAATTGTGAGAATCAAAGGCAGACCTCTTGTGGCCAGTGAGAATTCTACCACTTCTCCATTTGTAATCAGGAGCAGTCTCTTCTTCCACCTTGAAATATAATTTAAATCCTAAATGACAAATTTGTGTAAACATGTTAAACTTTGTATTTCTCAAATTCTAATTTAGTCACACTAAAATTATAAATTATAATTTATAATTTCCTAAAATTATAAATTATAATTTCTAATTTCCTAAAATTATAAATTATAATTTCTAATTTCCTAAAATTATAAATTATAATTTATAATTTCCTAAAATTATAAATTATAATTTATAATTTCCTAAAATTATAAATTATAATTTATAATTTCCTAAAATTATAAATTATAGTATACTTTTTAATAAGTTCTTTACTTTGGTAAATATTTGGGGATGTTGCAGAAAATGTAAATAATGAGTATTTCAATTATGTTCACTAAGGGTATCTATTTAAATCTTTCCATTGTCCTAAGTCTCCTTTTCTGGTTTTTAAATATGCCTCCTTTATCTCAATTAACTTGGTTTTCTAGAAATTAAATAAAATAAGATCATCCCCAATCTCAATGTTTCCCCTATGTCTGTACGTGGATTTACTTTGGTTGTACTCTAAAAATTTGGGTCTAGTATATGCAAACTGTGAGTCACTCCTCTGGGAGAAGGCATGAAAGAAACATGGGGGTAAACCAGAAGACAGAAGCATAGTAGAGATTGGGATAGTGATGTCATAGAAAGCATAAAAAAACTTAAGGAACAAGAAATAAAGGCAAGTGAATAGGTTAAACCTACATTTTCTAACCACCTCCTCCCACCCCCCACCACAATAAGCAATTTTAAATAGAGTGGCTAAAGTTAATAGTGCCACATGGGGGAAAAAAATCAGAATGATATTGAGTATTCTGCACATCCACTTCACTCCGACCTCCTATTTCCATTCTCATTTTCCACCCTTCTTTCCTTCATTGATGCTGGCCTCCTTTCTGTTGCTCAAAAATCCTGTCTCGTTGCTGCCTCAGATCTCCCAGATGTAAAGTCACCTTTATGGCAGTCTGGCTCCATCTCATTCAGGCCACTGTGCAAATGTCTTCTCAGAGAGACTTGCCCTGATCAGACCATCTGAAAGAGCCTCTCATGCCCCCTTCTGCCCACTGCCTCTCATTACACTAAAGCCATCTTAATTATTTCGTTATTTACCTGTTAACATTAGGACGTAAGCTTCCTGGAAGCAGTGATGATGACCTGTATTGCGTCATTTGAAATTGTCAGCTTTTTTTGGGTCAATCAAAATGATCAAATAGTGGCAATTTCCTATGGCCAAAATGAATATTCTTGTGTATGAAACTGAGTAAAAATGTATGACTAATTAAAAGTTCCTCCACTAATTTTCACTTTAACATGTATTTCTTTTCCCCCAAATAGCCAAAGACAGATGAGGGACTATGCCCATGTTAACTATTCCAGCTATGTTAATTCAAGCCTGGATTAATTATGATCTCATCTTGACTTCTCTACTAAAAGTCAGACAGATTAGAAAATATTTTTGTTTTCATAGCGTACTATCTATAATTCACGTTGACAATGCACGCAATTTGCAATTTTTTTGTGATACAGATATATCAATATATAAATTTGAGTCATCTCATTGAGATGACAATTAAAACGTATTATGCAGTGTGAACTTGGATCGAGGAAGAACAAAAAGGAGCCAAGAAACGAACTCTGAAATCTTGCTAGTGACAGAGCACCAGGCCAACAGCAACATGTTGTGGAGGTGTTCCGTCCATGCATCCATTAGAACCATGTGGAAACAATTCCTGTAGATCCCTAATAAGCATAGGCTGACTTTTCTGACAAAAATGAACAAAAAACCAAAGCATAGATCTGAAAAGTAATCTTGCATGCGCATGCACAGGTGCTGTCAAATGGAGAAAGGGAAGAAGGAGGGAGGCAAAGAAAACATTCCGTTAAGAATTACAAAATGCTTAGAGCCTCTTGACATCAGAGCTGGATTTTATGGGCTATGTTAGTGAATTGCAAGACTTATCAGCTTGCTCACAGGATCCCTCTCATCTCATTACATTGTAAAAATAAATCTATTTATATTTTTCTTAATCTTTTGGGGGCTGGGGAGAAGGGAATATTGATACTTCCAAAACAAGTCTCTACAAAATACGAAAGAAATGATTTACAATACATTTTAAATGGCTTTGTAAGAAAATCTGATCCATGCTTTCAAAAAAGTTTATCGTTAAATTTAAAGCTTTCCTTCTAACTCCTTCGTATGTTGCTCCTTTTAATGTCAACAGGAAATCAACAATGAAGAAGAGACATATGGTGAAGGGAGGGACAGAGGAACTCATCGTGAATCAGCTCTCTTCACTGCAGGCAAGAAATGAAAAGTTTATATTTTTAAATGTTACTACAAAATGTTCCACTGGCAAGCCTGGGAATTCTAAGTGGCATGTAAAGATCAGACTAAAGTTACTTTCAAACATACCTGGGATCTGAAAGCTGTGACTGACTTCTTGGAAAAGGCGAAAGTCTGATACATATTTTTCAATAATGACATCCCTCATCCTTCACCAAATCCTTCATCAAATTTAGGAAACTGAAGGTCATCCCCATTTTAATATCTGGGCTAAAATGCTAACACTACTAATTACCTTTTCTTTTAATTCCCTCCATTCTACCTCCAGGTACCAGTTTCAGAAAATCAAAAAATGGTGTTTTAACTTGCTAGGGATGCCATCAGAAAATACCACAGACTAGGTGGCTTTAAGAACAGAAATTTATTCTCTCATAGTTCTGGAGGCTAAGAAGTCCAAGATTAGGGTGCCAGCATGATCCGTTTCTGGCAAGGGCTTTCTTCCTGGCTTTCTTCTTGCTGTATCCTCACACAGCAGACAGAAAGAACAAGCTCTCTGGTGTCTCCTCTTATAAAGACATCGATCCCATCATGAGAGCCCCCGGCCCATTACCTCATCTAAATCAAATTGCCTCCCAAGTACCCCCCTGTAAATACCATTGCATTGGAGGTTAGGGTGTCAACATTTGAATCTCTTCCTCCCTTTCTTCCTCCCTTTTTTCTTTCTCTCCCTCCCTTTCTCTCTCCTTTTCCTTCCCTCCTTCCTTCACTTCGTTTTCTGTAAATGTCTTATTCTCTGTGTCTTAGTTTCCACATCTTTAATCTACGGCCCCTAGTTCCTAGGGTTCTACAAGGATAAAATTAGGCAATGTTTGTAAAACACTTGATACCTAATATTGGTTAAATAAATAAAATATATTATTTTCAGGTAAAGTTGAAGGACCATGAGGGCACAACTTAGTGTCTGCATAGTAACTGGCATAAAAAGTGTTGCATCAATATTTGTTGAATGAATTAATAGTGAAAGACTAATCACTTGGAAAAGGAAGCATAGTGAGTGCTTCTGTAAGTACAGCATGATTCTCAAAGGCTTCTTGGAACTAAACATCTGCCTGAATCCAAAAGCACCAAGTTAAGAGTGTGGGTCAGTCATGTACTCACAGTTGTAGTATGTGGACAGAGAAGACCCTAACCAAAACCTATTGCTAAAAATGTATGCATTAGAAGTGAGAAAAGTGGAGTTGTGTTCGGGTAGTTATTTAAGAAGACAGTGCAATGAACTATGAGCCTAAAGAAGGAAGAGTAGGGAATGATTTGGATATTAGAGACAGTGGATATCATTTATTGTTCAAATCTACCATTTGAAGTGCCTGGTTTGGCCCTATTTTATTTCAAGAACCCATAGAGACAGCTGCACAGAACCCGCATGAGCCATGTTAATGTTCCACATTGACTTACTTTAAATCTGTGACCTTTTCTAGGACCAAAAGAAAGGGTAGACATAGACGCAAGGAAATCTCTGAAAGCTAGGACTTATCCTATGATATAGAACACCGTGTGAAGGTTACAAAACACACCATCATCGATCTCTCCTGTTCTTAATATTCAACTTTAATGCAAGCTGTAATCGCAATGCAGCCACCATTTTTGAACTTCTACTCTATAAGTCACTGTATTTATTTTTGCAACACACACACATGCACGCACGCGCGTGCACACACACACACACACACACACACAGCTTAAAACTTACCCTTAACAGCAACACAGCCAGGTATATGCCATCTTCCCCATTTTAAAGGTGGGAAAATTGAATATCAGAGAGGTTATGTCAATTGCTTTAGGTAATACAGGCAGCAAAGAGAAAATCTGAGGTTGGAGTCCAGTGTATTCCAGATCTGAAATCACTGTTCTATTCTCCTTTTTCCCAAGAACAACTGGAGAAGCCCATGGGAATTTTCAGTTTCTCTGAGTGGCTTGTCACATTAATCCAGGTAGAAAGAAATAGTAAGAGTAGTAAGTAAATCATTAAATAATTATACAGCTTTAGATATTTATAAGCATACATACACATATGTGTGTACATGTATGTAAGCACATTTTTATTAAAATAATTTAAATGTATAAAAATTATAAGATATGAAATCACACATATACAAAGAAATTACGGGGGTTCTTGTGACATTTACTGGCTTTCAACAGTTGACATGTCTTCTAGATACTGTAGAAGTATTTGTGTTCTAAGACACCACCGCAAGTGTTACTATACTGCACTATTTACAAATGTTTTGAAATTGAAAGTGTGTATAATACTTCCTTACAAGGTGGAGCAACATTGTGAGTCACAATGGTGCCATCTACTGGGAAACTGGTAAACTGTGAAAATAGAGAAAATGGTATGCATTTAAGGGAAACAGAAAGTATCGTACTCTGATATCCTTCCTGTTCACTAAAAAATTCCAATAATTAGTTTTTTTCTGTGGGGCGGGAGATGAGAGTTCATGGGTAGAATTAATATGCTGGAAAGCAAACAGTTCACACCATAATCCTTTCACATTTGTTTTCTCTCTTTTAATTTGATATCATTTGTGTATGTGTATGTGTGTGTTATTTTTCCTACAATCTACCTGAGCCAGAAATAAAAGAAAATGACTTTTCAGTAATTAAAAACAAATTTCAATATGTGACAACTTAGAGTTGTTCTTAATCCTAATATGCAGTTACTTCTCCCAAGAAATTCCCAGGTATTTTAAAAAGTCTTTGATGTCTTAGTTTGCACAACATATGCTATCGGGTTTGAGTTAGTAAAATCATCCTCAAGTTTTCACTGTGGGTTGTCAAAGGCTCTTATGACACCTTTTCATCAAAGTAAATTAAATATTCATTGTATCCCATAGTAGATCAATTGGCCGCCCTCAGTATAACTAGGCTTTTGGAGTGAGAATAATACAAAAATGTTTCATTACTGGTGTTTCTTTCAGCTATGTATAATGGAGAAAACTAGGACCTTACATAGATACATTCATAAAATGACAGAAAGCAAGTCTTAATTAACCACGTGTTTTTTTCTACACATAAATTTGCTATAATACATTTTGAATCCTTGTCTCTAGTCCCATCACCACCCAGGACTTTCATAGACCACTTTATCTAACCATGTATAACTTCAGAGAATTAAAACTAACAACAGCCGAAGTGAAAAAAGCGTGACCCTGTCAGATAAGCGGTTTTAAATTTTTTATTTGTTTGGCCTCCTATGTACAGAGTCATCCATTCCCATGCCAATTCAACTGATACTGATGGTCAGACCCCACTACATACCAACATTAAGACAGAAAATGTCTCTGCCTCCTCCAGTGGTACACTCTACTATAGGAGAGACAGGACAACCCTTTAAGATCATTTCATACAGTGGAAAGTGCTGAAAATTTAACAAGGTGAAAGATAGTTACGGGCTACAGTGGAGCATAGTAGGAACACATATGCCATTTAGGATGTGAGTGATTATAAAGGCCACAAGAAGAAGTGATTTTTGTACACACCAAAGGGATAAGAAGGAGTTGGCTATGTGAAGATGAGACAAGACTGGTTAAGATTGTGGGAAGCAGGCTGTAATGCCAGCACTTTGGGAGGCTGAGGCAGGCAGATCACAAGCTCAAGAGATCGAGACCATCCTGGCCAACATGGTGAAAGCTCTTCTCTACTAAAAGTAAAAAAATTAGCTGGGCGTGGTGGTGCGCCTATAGTCCCAGCTACTCGGGAGGCTGAAGCAGGGGAATAGCTTGAACTTAGGAGGCGGAGGCTACAGTGAGCTGAGATCGCGCCACTGCACTCCAGCCTGGTGACAGAGCAAGACTCTATATATATACATATATATATACACACACACACACACACATATATGTATATATATGTATATATGTGTATATATATGTATATATATGTATATATATGTGTGTGTATATATATATATATGATTGCGGGAAGCAGGCATATAAAGTCCTGAAGTAGAAGCTAGCTGGGCATGTCAGAAGAAGATAGTTCTCCAGTCACTGACAGAGGAAGACAGGGGTAGGAAATACATTAGCAGAGAAAGCTGGAGCCCTATCTCCAAATCATGAGACTATGGACAAAAATAAATCAACAAACAAAGAAACACTAAGAAAGGAAGAAGGGGATTAGGATGAGTCAGACAATAAATGCAATAGGCCCTGACATATAATTTTATTTAATTTCCATGATCACCATACATGCTGATCTCCTAATTCTAGAGACAAGGTAATGAAGGATGAGGTCAAGTAACTTTCTCAATACCTTACTGACTAGTAAAGAGGAAAGCTCACATTTGAAGTCAAGGCTTCAATCTCTTTCCATTTGTTCCTGTGGTCACATTTAAATGTGTCGCACTTGAGTGAAAAAAAAAAAAAAGATTTGATAGCAGTTTTAAAAAATTGGCATGGAGGAATTTCCTGTGGCTGGAAGAACATAGAAGGCAAGTCAGATACACTAAAGATCAGGCTTAACTTGTTTAACTGAACAAGGACATTTTTCCAATTGAGCCTAATGTGAATTGAATGAAGAACTGAATGAAAGACTTGTTGAGCAGGAATTGTAGTTTTCCTCTTTTTGTGAGAACAATTTAGCTCATTCTTAAATTTCTTAATTGTTTTCAAGCTTCTGTTCAACTTCATTAATTGGATTTATAGCCTTTTAAAAAGCACACCAGAGTAAGCACTGTTAAAACAAATAATCATCTAACATGAATTTTAACTTTGAAAGTTAAAGGGCAGGAGTTGATACGATTTTTTTTTCATTTAAAAATACCTGAAATGGAGCATTTTTCTGAGTATCTCAGAATCATTATACAAAAGAGGGTTTTATGGATTAAATTGTGTCTCCCCAAAATTCATATGTTGAAGTTCTCACCTCCAGAGTAAATGTATTTGGTGATAGGACCTTTAAGGAGGTAACTACATTAAATGAGATAATAAGTAATGAGATAGTAAGTATGTGGCCCTAATCCAACAGGAATGGTATAGAGTGCTTGCACAGAGAAAAGGCCATGTGAGGACACAGCAAGAAGACAGTCATCTGCAAGCCAAAGTCAGGAACCCGATGTCAAACCAAATCTGCTGGTGCCTTGAACTTGGATTTCCAGCCTCCAGAACTATGAGAAAATAAATGCTGTTCTTGAAGCTTCCCAGTCTGTGGTATTTTGCTATGGTATCCCTAGTGCACGAATCCAGAAAGAATGACAATAATACATTCAAGAGTGACATTTTCAATATACAAATATCATGTTTATACATTTTCCAAAGATTTATACACATAAAATCTATAGAGTACAGGAAATAAATGCCTCAACAATGGCCAGGATATATTGTAAAATTGGTTGATTCTAATACTGTGTCATCACTAACTGAGTATCTATTATGTTCTTGGAACTGAGGATAAGAATTTAATAAATCAAAGACCCTGCTCACAAACTATTTATAATCTACCAGTCTGGAACATAATTTTATGTATCTTTGATAATATAACAAAAATTATGTTAAAAATGTTAAATCTCTTTGAGCTTCAGTTTCCTCATCTATAAAATGGGAATACAGAATCACTCTACATATGAACTACTAAGGTTCAAGCTTTCATGCTCTCTGGAAAGAGTGCACTGACCCTGCTCTCAGCCAAAACATATTGATAGCTATAATAAAGCTGTAGTAAAGCAACCTGGAACTTTGAGACAAATAGGTTTATTTACAAATTGCCTTATGGATCTTAACCCATTAATAAAGCTTCTGTAATTATTCCTATGTAAAGAATTAAATTTGGTAATATTGAAAAAATTAGTTAAGTGATCAAAATTATATCTGCTATAATTATAATAACGACACATTTTAACATTAAATATTCACTTCTCCAAGCTGTACCTCCCAGCATTCTAAATATTTATAAAGCCTTTTTTTTTTTTTTTTTTTTCTTTGAGACGGAGTCTCCCTCTGTCACCCAGGCTGGAGCGCAGTGGTGCGATCTGGGCTTACTGCAAGTTCCGCCTCCTGGCTTCACACAATTCTCCTGCCTCAGCCTCCTGAGTAGCTGGGACTACAGGCGCCCGCCACCACGCCCAGCTAATTTTTTGTATTTTTAGTAGAGACGGGGTTTCACCATGTTAGCCAGGATGGTCTCTGTCTCCTGACCTCGTGATCTGCCCGCCTCGGCCTCCCAAAGTGCTGGGATTACAGGCGGGGGCCACCGCGCACAGCCAGTATAAAGACTTTTTATTATCTGAAACAAAATATTTCCTTCTTCCACTGCACACTTATATAAATATTCAGTCAAAATTCATTAATCTTTGAGATCTGCTGAACACCATTACTGAGCAAAAATATGCATAAAGGGAATTCAGTAAGTAGAGGAGAGGAAAAAATAGAATAAAAATATTTAAATAAATACTGGCTGAAAACTTCCAAAATTTGATGAAAAATATAAATCTATACATCCAAGAAGCTCAACAAACTCCAAGTAAGATGAAATCAATGAAGTCCACACACAGACCCATCATAGACAATCTGCTGAAAGACAAAGGCAAGGAGAGGCTCTTGAAAGCAGTAAGAAAAAAGCGGACCATCATTCACAAGGGATCTTCAAGAATATTAATAGTTTACTTCTCATCCGAAACCATGGAGGTCAGAAGGCAATGAAATAACATATTTGAAATTCTTCAAGGGTGGGAGGGAAGATGTCATGCAAGGATTCTACATTCAGAAAAATACTATCCTCCAAAACATTGAGGGAGAAGCTCGGATATTTCCATATTTAACAAAACAAAAAAATTAAAAAAAAAGGTGTTGCTAGTAGATGTGCTATAAGAGAAATACTATAAGGAGTCATTCAGGCTGAAAATAAAAGGACACTAGAGGGTAATTCAAATCACATGAAAAAATAGAGAGGTAACTGTATAGGTAAATATAAAAGATAGTATAAATATATTTTCACAACTTTTTTTCATCTAATTTAAAAAACAACTGCGTAAAGCAACAGTTACAAGTTGCCTTGTTAGACCTAGGATGGGTAAGGATGTAATCTGTATAACAATGACAGCATAAAGTAGCTAGGGGGACACGAGCTGTATTGGAACAGGTTTTGTATACAAATGAAATCAAGTTGGTATTTAATTAATTTAACAAACCCAATTATTACAAATGAAGAGGTTAATTGTAATCTGCAGAGCAGAAGCTAGAAAAACAAACAAAGCAAAATAAACAAATATAAAAACAAATTTCATAACAAGGGAATTAAAATTGCACCTTAGAAAATACATATTTTACATTAGAAAAGACTATGGAAGCAATAAGAGAGAAAAACACATAAAACATATGGAAAACAAATTCAAATAGCAAAACATGACAAATTCATTACAAAATGACTGACATAAATCCTAATTTGTCAGTAATTATGGACCAAATATTACTTTACTAAGTAAAGTACATGAATTAAATACTGAAATCAAAAGGCAGAGCTTCACAGAATGGAAAAACAAAACAAAAACATGATATACCTAGATGCCATATAAAGATACTAACTTCAAATTCAAAAACACAAATAGATTGAAAATAAAAGGATGGAAAAATACCTATTGTGTAAAGAGTACCCATAGGAAAGCTGGAGTTATTTATACTAGTAACAGGAAAAAATCTGTTAATAGAAAAAGAAGTATATTTTATAATTAGAAAATGATCAATATATTAGGCAGACATGAAAATCATTAACATGACACATAAAAACATAATAAAAAGCTCCAAAATAAAAAGCAAGAGTGGCCACACTTGAAATGAGAGATAAACAATTTATAAATTATAGTTGGAGACTTCAAAGCCAATTTTCAACTATGAATGGAACACCTGGACAGAAAATCAGTAACAAAATAGAAACTCAAACAACACTATAAATCAACTAAACCTAATAGACATCTATAGAATACTTTACCCAACAGCAATAAAAATACACATTAATTCCATATGCACCTGGAACATCTCCGGAACAAGTCTCAATTTAAAAGAATTGAAATAATATTGAAATATGTTATTTTAACACAATGAAATAAAATTAGAAATAAATAATAAAGGAAAATTTGGGAAATTCACAAATATGTGAAATTCAACAACATACTTAAATAAGCAGTGATTTAAGGGAAGAGAACAAAAGAAAATTATGTAGTCCTTTAAGGTGAATGAAAACAAAATCATAGCAGAGAAAGCAAAACACTGGATGCAGCACTTAGAAAAAAAGTAAATAAATGGAAAACATCCATTTTCATGAATCAGGAGATTTACTATTATTACAATACCAATACTACTCAAACTGATTTACAGTTTCAATATAATCACTATCAAAATGTAAACTGATGCTTTTGCAGAAATTGACAATCTTAATCCTAAAGTTCACATGTAAATTCAAAAGATCCAGAATTGACAAAACAAACTTGAAAAAGAAGAAGAAAGTGATAGTACAGAAATAAGCCCTTACATTCATGATTGATTGATTTTCCTAAAGGTCCCAAGACAATTCCATAGAAAAATAATTGTCTTTTAATAATGATTGCTAATGGGCTGAAGATTTCTTTTTGGGGTTATGGAAAATAGTCTTAAAATTAGATAGTGGTGATGATTACATAACTCTATGAAAATATAAAATCGCTAAATTGTATAAGTTAAAAGCATGATTTTTATGTTATATGAATTCCATATCAATAAAGTTTTTATTTAAAAATTATGAGTAATAAGGTAACTTACCAGGCCTCAGATATCTGAAATAAAATGATGCTTGCATGACAAAATAGTATTTGCCTATCTACTCTGTTAGTTTACAGTATAAATATGAAAGATTTTATCACAGCATACAAAACAATTAATTTGGATTTTCTTTTATATTAAATCAGCAGTTCTGATACAGGTTGAGGATAAAAATAAAATATGCAGTAAATTGTTGTTGGAAAAACCATTTCTCTCATAAGATGATTAATTTACACTAAATTACACTTAATGAGTTAAGAGAATAAATCAATCATATAGCAAATATTGCATTTTATTCAGCTATACATCAAACCTACTGTATAGTAGAGGTGAGAATCAAGAGTCAGCAAATTTGTTCTTGATAAAAACATTGAAAAATCAAGAACGTGAGCATCCTTTTTTTTTTTAATTAACCAAGCTGAAAATGACCATCTTTTTGACCATCTTTCAAGAGTTAAATATAAATGCATACATGTAAGTGTGTGTGCATCCCTGCCTTTGGCCATGGCACAAACTGGGTCTGAGTCATAATAACCCTGAAAATATTGTCTTCCGAAGCCCATATCCAAAATAGTATAAAATGAAAGAATATTAATGATGGTTTCTCACAACTCTCAGTTGTATGAAAGAACATTAATGATGGTTCCTCACAACTCTCCATTTGCAGTAGGGTAGCTTCTTGCCTTCCCACACTCTCTTCTTATGCGGCTGTCCTCTCTTCCTCACTTTCCTGCGCTGGCAAGGGAGTGCACACGGAAGAGTTTTCAAACTCCTTGTGTCAAAATGACACACTAAAACCAAACATCTTAAAACATACTGGCTCAATCCACCCTGCATTTGCCTTTTTCCAGCTTTGCCTTTTCAGAGATGAGCACCTACTATGTGCCAGATGCTTTGAATTCTAATGTAGTGTAAAGATCATGGATTTTGTAGTAAGATTCACCTGGGTTATCTTGAAGCTCTACCACAGACTAATATGTAAGTGACCTAAAACAAGTCACTGTACCTTGCTGAGCTCAAGTTTCTTTGACTACAAAATGAATATAATCATACTTATTTCCTAGTAAGACACAAAGCCTGAAGTGCACCAAGATTCTAGAGTGTCAGTTTAGAGTTTTGGATGAGAGCAAGGACCCAGAAGCCAGACCCCCTGGCTTTGAAGTCCAGCTCCAGTCCTTAAAAGCTGTGGGTGTTTGCCAAGTTATTAATCTCTCTAGTGCAATGTCCTCATCTATATACTGGGAAGATAAGTGGACCTCTCTTATGATAAGTTGGTTACCATTGTTAAATGAAACAATATGCTAGATGCATAGTAAGTGTTATCTACTAATATTGCTAGTTAATTAAAGGTACATAGAAGCTGAATGCGGTGCCTCGACAAGCTGTGTCTGGGCACACAAAAAATGAGGAAGCCTGTGCTTCAAAACATCAGGCTTTTTCACAAAAAGAATAAAATACCTAGGAATACAGTTAACAAGGGAAGTGAAGGACTTCTTCAAAGAGAACTACAAACCACTGCTCAAAGAAATCAGAGATGAAACAAACAAATAAACATTCCATGCTCATGGATAGGAAGAATCAATATCATGAAAATGGCCATACTGCCAAAAGCAATTTATAAATTTAATGCTATTCCTATTAAACTACCATTGACATTCTTTACAGAATTAGAAAAAAATACTTTAAAATTCATATGGAACCAAAAAAAGAGCCCTATAGTCACAACAATCCTAAGCAAAATGAATAAAGCTGGAGGCATCACGCTACCCAGCTTCAAATTATACAAGGCTATAGTAACCAAAACAGCATGATACTGGTATAAGAACAGACTCCAAGACCAAGGGAACAGAATACAGAACCCAGAAATAAGACTGCACACCTACAACCATCTGATCTTTAACAAACCTGACAAAAACAAGCAGTGGGGAAAGAATCCCCTATTTAATAAATGGTACTGGGAGAGCAGGATAGCCATATGTAGAAAATTGAAACTGGACCCCTTCCTTACACCACATACAAAAATAAACTCAAGATGGATTAAAGACTTAAATGTGAGCCAGGTGCAGTGGCTCACACCTGTAATCCCAGCACTTTGAGAGGCCGAGATGGGTGGATCACCTAAAGTCAGGAGTTCGAGACCAGCCTGGCCAACATGGTGAAACCCCCATCTCTACTAATAATACAAAAAAAAAAAATTAGCTGGGCATGGTGGCAGGCACCTGTAATCCCAGCTACTTGGGAGGCTGAGGCAGTAGAATCGCTTGAACCTGGGAGGCGGAGGTTGCAGTGAACCAAGATTGCGCCACTGCACTCCAGCCTGGGTGACAGAGTGAGACTCTGTCTCAAAAAAAAAAAAAGAAAAGAAAAGAAAAGAAAAGAAAGAAAAGAAAAAAAACCAAGACTTAAACGTGAAACACAAAACTATAAAAACCCTAAAAGAAAATCTAGGCAATACCATTTGGGACATAGGCACAGGCAAAGATTCCATGACGAAGATGCCAAAAGCAATTGCAACAAAAGCAAAACTTGACAAATGGGATCTAATTCAACTAAAGAGCTTCTGCACAGCAAAATAAACTATCAACAGAGTGAACAGACAACCTACTCAATGGGAGAAATCTTTTGCAATCCATTCATCTGATGAAGGTCTAATACCCAGCATCTACAAATAACTTAAAAAAGCTTACAAGAGTAAAACAACCCCATTAAACAGTGGTCAAAGGACATGAACAGACACTTCTCAAAAGAAGACATACATGCGGCCAGCAAACATATGAAAAAAAATCCAACATCACTGATCATTAGAGAAATGCAGATTAGAACCACAATGAGATATCATCTCACACCAGTAAGAATAGCTATTATTAAAAAGTTAAAAACCACAGGTGCTGGCGAGGTTGTGGAGAAAAAGGAATGGTTTTACATTGTTGATGGGAATGTAAATTAGTTCAACCATTGTGGAACACAGTGTGGTAATTCCTCAAAAACCTAGAGGCAGAAATACCATTTGACCCAGAAATCCTATGACTGGGTGTATAGTCAAAGGAATATAAATCATTCTATTATAAAGATACATGCACATGTATATTCACTGAAGCCCTATTCACACTAACAAAGACATGGAATCGACCTAAATGCCCATCAATGATAGACTGGATAAAGAAAATGTGGTACATATACACCATGGAACACTATGCAGCCATAAAAGGGAATGAGATCATGTCCTTTTAGGGACATGGATGGAGCCAGAAGCCATTATCCTCAGCAAACTAACACAGGAACAGAAAACTAAATACTGCATGTTCTCACTTATAAGTGGGAGCTGAATGAGGAGAACACATGGACACATGGTGGGGAACAACACACACAGGGGCCTGTTGTAGGGTGAGAAGTGAGAGGAAGGAGAGCATCAGGAAGACTAGCTAATGGATACTGGGCTTAATATCTAGATGATGGGATGATCTCTGCAGCAAACCACCATGGCATTTATGTAACCAACCTGCACATCCTGCACATGGTACCCGGAACTTAAA
This sequence comes from Pan paniscus, assembly GCF_029289425.2. Taxonomy (NCBI): domain Eukaryota; kingdom Metazoa; phylum Chordata; class Mammalia; order Primates; family Hominidae; genus Pan; species Pan paniscus. The sequence goes on along the minus strand of NC_073252.2, from coordinate 20,657,177 downwards.
ACAAAAGTTGGAAATTAAAAGGAAAAACATGGCAGCTTTCGTGAGCTGCAGTCTCTGATGGGCTTTAGCAGATCTGTGGTACTACAGAAATTACATGCAAATGCATATGAGCACAAGTGCATATGGGAGGTGGGGGTGGGAGAAGCAGCCCCAGGAGCTGTTAATTTAGAAGTAGATGGTATTCTTTCTTTCCATTTACATATTGTCTAGGACAAAGCGTCTGTATAAGAAAACTGTCACTTAAGTAATTATAGAGCAACACCATGAGCCACAGCGATGCAAATTCTGTTCTGTTCCAAGCTTTTCTTGGTTCTTCCAAGCAGCTGAGTCATTCTGTCCCCTAGGCTTCTCAGACTGCAGCTCACTCATCATTTACTCAAGGACTATTAGAGCGATAGAAGCTGGGTTTCCACAATGAGTGAGATAGAAATGGCCTTGATCCCAAAGTAACTTATAATCCAGTAGCGCTAGAAGGAGGTAAAAAAAAAATTAAAAATAAGCACAGAATCACAAAAAAGGAAGGTTCTTTGAGCACAGCAGAGAGTCAGCAAACTGAAATTTCGTCCTGCAGGGGAAAGAGGATCAGGGATGGCTTTGGGCTGAGATCTGGGCATAGTAGAGGCAAGGAACTCTCAAGCTTTCACCTAGAACAAAAAATCAAAATGTGCAAAATCCTAGGGTTCAAACAGACAAATTAATGGAAGGTCAAGGTCTGAGAAGGGGTTTGGCAAGGGCTTAGGGGCTGTGGTTTACATTCTTCTGGTGGAATAACTACATTTTTATATAAATCTTTTTATCACAGTATTATAATCTCAGCTTCTTTCTCCTATCATCTGGTTATGAGTCCTTGGAGCTAGATGCCTGATGGTCTGGATATTACAAGCCCAGCTAATCGCTCAGATGAAAAAACTGTTTAATAAGCCTCTGTTAAACAAATGAGTAAAACCCGTTAATATTAAGCATACAACTCACTGTATTTTGTATGGAACTTTATAATTTACTTACATTCATCACTATTTTGATGCAGGTGGAGATAACAATAGTTGCTGATCACCACGGTTCTCGCATTTTTTCTCTGCTTGTCTATATGGGTTCCCCTATCACAGCATCTGCTTGAAAAGACTTGGTTATCTTGAGCACTGCCAATCAAAGTGTTTTGTTTTATTTTTGCTTTTGATCACAGAATAGGCCTTTCACAGTGCAGTAGATATTATCTTTGGTCCTTGGCTTTCCTCCACTATGCAAATTTTTCATTGGAAACTTAGGGGCTTGAACTTTCCAAAAAAATTTTTAGTTTTCCCTAGCTACTTCCACATGAAGAATTCAATCAAAAGACTGAGACATCTCATATTTTGCTGAAATCACTTCCATTTAGCTTAACTCAAACGAAAAAGGTAGGCAAACAGAGATTTCACATTATATCCCTTGGCCTTCTGAAGATACTTTTATGTTCCTGCCAATTGAGTTTGCTGATGTTGTGCTGGCTTGTTTGGGACTAAGCTACTGAGACTCCAAAGTCAAGTTCCTCACAAATGCCTGCCAAGTAGCAATGCTGAAGGAGGGTAGTCAAAGAGATGGCAGGGCCAGGGAGGGGGAAGATATCATTTGGTAAGTCAAGGATAAATAACAAAAGGCAGGCGTTTCTAGAACATTTGTTAGTCTAGTTTTGTTCTTCATGAACTGAAAAATAATTATTTTTCCCAGATTATATTGACTGGTGTTTCTGTTTCTATTATAGTTATTAAAAGAGCTGTTTTAAATAAGTTGCTTAGAGACTGTGTTGAATTTTAGAACAGTGTAATATATAAACCTAAAAGTGCACAAATCATACATATACAGCTCAATGAAGCTTAACAAAATGGACTCATCTGTGTTTTTGCAGCAAGAAAACAAAACATTACTAGCAACTCCCTCCCCTATAACTCTTTTCAGTCATTTATCTCCCTAAAGGAAAAAGCAACTTTGATGTTATTACAGATTAGTTCTGCCATTTTTGAACTTTGAAGAAATAAAATTTATATAAAGGAAGCCATTTTGTGCCTGGATATTTTTTTGTTCAACATTATGCTGGAAGACTTTGTGTTGCTGTATGTAGCAATATTTGTTTATTGCTATATGATAATCTATTGTTCGAATATTCTCCAGTTTATTTTTTTGTATTTCATTGTTGATAGGACAGTTATGTTGTTTCCATTTGGGCTTTAAACAATACCACCGTAATGAACATCCAGTACATTGTTTGATATACAAATATTGATGCTTTTGTTCACTGTATACCTAGAAGTGGAATTGCTAGACCATAGGGAATGAGTAAGTTTAATTTTAGTATATACTACAAAACAGTTTTCCATACTAATTGTACTGATTTATGCCCCCAGTGGCAATGTTTGAGAGTCCTTGTAGTTGTATTGTCTTTTCTAACACTGGTGCTGTCAGTTTATTTTATTTTTTAAGAAAGTTTTAATAGTCACAGTAATAGATAAGTGATGGTATGTCACTATGGTTTTAATTATTTTCCTGATGGATAATAATGTTGAGCACTTTTTAATGTATTTATGAGCCATTTGTATATTCTCATTTTGAGTGCCTATTCAATAATTCGGTTCCTCTCTTTCGTTTTTATTGGGTTATTTGCTTTTTTCTTATTGATTTGTAAGAGGTTTTAAAGATAGAGAATCTGTATGTAAATCCTTCAGTGGTTACATATATTACAAATCCCTTCTCCCACTCCTATTTAGGAAATAGTATCGTTGATAAGTTTTTAAACTTTAATAAAGTTGAGTTTCTCAATCTTTTCATTTATAATTGATGTTTCACGTGTCTTATATAAAAAACAATAATGCCTAACCAAGGATTTGGAAACTATTCTATGATATCTGCAAGAAATATTATTGTTTGGTCTTTCATCTTTCAACATTCAATCTACATGTAATTAATTTTTTTGTAGGTCTGAGATAAAGAGGAAGATTCAGTTGTTTACCTGTGTAAATCTATTGACCTGGGACCATTATTGAGAAGATAATAATTTCCTTAAGGCAGGGAAAGAGACTGTAGTATCACACAAGGGCTGAATTAGCTCAAAAGTGACACACATCATATACTATTGTCCAGATCCAGTCACAGTGCCCAACTTCTTACTAATTGTAAGAAGACCAAGAACAGCTAAGGTAATGTCTGTGAATATTATTGTTGCTGTCATATTTTAAAAAGATAAAAATTACTCTTCTATCATATGAATATGTGTATTCGAGTCATCTTATGTCCTAATATTGAGAAAAAAATTTAAATTAAATTAATTTTAAAAATCCACATTCCTTTAAAAGAAAGAACCCAAATGGAGATTTTTTTTTTTTGAAGAATTAGCCAAAAACAGAAATAATTTGCCACACTGGTTGGTTTCCAAATAACATCTCTTATGGAAGCTTCATTATGGCCACCATGGACCACTGAGTCTACTAATACCACCTTCCATTTGGGTTAAATTTAATTACAATAGCCTCCATGTTTTCCTGTTGATAATCATGGATTTATAAAGGAGTGAAGAATGGCAAGCACAAAGATTATTATGCGCCAGACACTATGCTTTACACCCTCACACATCTTATTACTTAAATAACAATCATGAAAAGAAAAAACTGTTTCTGTCCTCCTATTTCTTAGTATAATATAAAACAACTCCCATAATACAAATTCTGTGTTTTCACCTTTTTTCCTAGATTTCAAAACTTTCTGAGAATTCTAAGAAATCCAATAAGACAATTATCTTACTTCAACAGTTTCACATAAATACACTCCAAAGGGAAGCAGGACATACTCAGTGGTTGAAGAAAATTTATTTATTTTCTTAAATTCCTAATGTATGGATTTAGAGTATGTGATATATTATTTAATGCTATATATATATATATAATAGGTAGTGTAGTGTATATGTTAAATCCTAATTATTATGCATCACAACTGCCAACCCAAGTAGATAGATTATAAACTTTTTGGACAAAGAAATCATGCGTTATATGTATTTTTTAAATTCAGAATATCTGGCATAGAACATGTACAAACTTAGCACAAGAAGAGTCTTTTTCTCCCTCACTTCAAAAATCAGAGAATTATATACAAATAAAATCTTTTACAGAGGTTCATAAAAATGTTATAAATCATACTCCAGAAAAAAATACCAGTATTTCACAATATTGTATTAATGGTAGACCCTTTAAATGCTATTTCTAGTCATCTGGACTCATACGATCTTGTGAGTAAACTCTCAATTCTTTACAAGATACTGTAATGATTTTGTGGATAGTAAGTTTCTCCTATATAAATACAGATTCCAAGCTATTTAGAGCCTTTTCTACATTTGGGTATAATTTTATAACTATACAGAAATGTGCTGTTTTGTTTAAATATGTAGGACAGACAAGGATTTCTAATAATTCTAGGTTTTCTGGGCAAAATTTCCCCTTGTTCATTCATTCATGCATTCATTCGTTGGTGAACTTTTTCGAGCACACACCTTGCACCAGGTTTTGCACTGGATTATTAGGAAATACATGTAATAACTGCTAACATCCACTGAGCAGTTCCTATGTGCTAGGCACTTTTCCAAGAGCTTCCCTTGTAGTAACACTCATTATCCAAAACTTAACCTTATGAAACTCGGAGAATTAAGCTGCTTGTCCAGGGTCACAAAGCAAGTGAGGGGTAGAGCAGAGATTTGAATCGGGGATATCTTATTTCAGAGCAAGAGTTTATAATGACTATGCCACTCTTCCCCTACTCTCAGGCTAAGCAACAAATTGAACAGTGTTCTAGAAAATATGTGAGATTGTAATCTAGGGGACGTTTAAATCATAGCCTAGAACATCTGCTTAATACACTTAAGAATTTGCTAAGACACAATAGAAACTAGTAATAACTTCTTAAAAAATGTAAAATGTATCATCAGACTTCATTCTTCATTACATTCAGAAAGTATGTTCTCTGTTGTTGACTAAGAATGCACACACTAATGAAACAATGATGCAACTGAAAAATTGTAAAGGCTTCAAAATTTAATGACAAACTGTTCAAGTCGACATTTGGACACTGCTGTAGACAAATAATTCATCTTTATTGAGGCAAAGTTGACATTTCATGTTTGTATGCGGCCCAATGAATCTATCTTCCAAACTTCCAACTTATGGGTGTTTGCTTTTGTTTTGTTTGTTTTTTAAGTCCAGTTAACAGCCATTAACTTGTCTTCAATGTCTTCATTGAATGAATAACAATTATAAAACAGAAAACTGCTCTACCATAGCAAATTAAAATTTTATGTAAGATCTGCACCTGCAAGGGGCCCTGACTATGACAAGTCTCTGTGAATCAAATGCTTTGCTAACGGAGCTTATTCATTTGTATCAAAAACACAGTCGACTCTTGCCTAATAGAGTCATTCCTTCTTTGCTAATTAAGACAGTACCAAATAAATAAATACATAAATACATAAATAAAGTTACTTATTCAGTCATGACCACTGAACGCTCCCAGTAGGTAGTCTTTTCTCAATTCAATTTCCCCAATGGAACTAGAAGAGGAAATGAAACAACAAATTGTACTCCTGATGAACTAAGCAGAAGCTGTTATTCTACAGGGAGCCCTGCTAGGTCAATTAGTTCATCATGCTAACAGAATAACAATCCAGCAACCAATGCCCCAGCAACGGAGGTTCAAAAAAGTGAAATTCAATGGCCTCTTGTAACACTGTCTCCAGTGAAAACTGCTGGGAATTGGTGTATGGTTTGCCAATAGTATGTTTCAATATATGATAACTGAGCAATGATTCATTGTAAGGCAAAATAAAAGCAGCATTGCCTTATTATATATCTAGATTAATATAGTTACAATCTAGATGTATTTTTCATTTGATGGCACTTGGATTTTCTGAATCAACTTAAAAAAATGTATGACATAGCAATATTTTAAATTAATATGATTTCTTTCCATTTTCAAATTGCATCTGGATCCCAAAAGATTAAATAGAGCCAAACTTCATTTTCACAAGCTCAACTATTTTAAACATGTATTTGTTTAACCAACAAACTTTGGATATAAATGTAATTTGATATGAATGATTATTAAATGCACTATTATAATGAAAATAATTTAGATATATCTCTTGAGAAATTTGAGAATTTTATATAAATAGTATTGCTTATTTTTTTTAATAGCAGTATCATCTTACAGCTATACACTATTCAAAGCTTATAAAGTACTTCAACTTATATTACCTTCTTAGGTATCTCAATATTTTGTTGTTTAATACTAAAAAAGTAAAATTCTTTATTAAAAAATTCAAAATCCTTTACCATGCTTTAATTGAAAAAATATGTTACCTTATTACCCCCTGTTATTTTTCCACATTTAAATACTCGAGGCAAATTGTGTAGGGTAGGAAGTATGGAAAAATGTGATAAAGGAAACAAAAGCTATATTAGTTGGGTAATGCACATGTTAAAATTAACATCCCATGTTATTCCTTGTACTTAGATAAATAAATTTTCTCCAGTATAACAATAATACTATATTCCTTTTTATTTCTTTAAGCTGAATAGGTAATATACTCAGTTAAATAACTGAATATAGACAACTTACAAAGTACTACAACAATAAATATAACAAACATGAAATTTTCAAGAGCTGGTTTTTTAAATAAGCGATGAATTCATCTGTTTCCATAGCTTTGTTTTTACTCCAACAAAAAAATTAAGCTAGTTGATATAATTCAAATTTCATGTAGATAAATTAACTTTGTTTTTTATTCTGGCTTAATAAATGACTGCCACTTAATTTTCTTAGGTGCACCGAAAACAACTGAAAAATAGTGTTGGGGGAAGAGTAAGACTTAGGAGCCTTTTGAGTCTTTGGTTCAAATTTGGGTTCCATGTCTTCCCAGCTATCTGACTCTAGCATGGTACGTATTCACGCTGCCCATACTTCCAGGACCAACTTCCTGTCTTTTCCTTTCATCTGCTCAGTTACCTTTAAGATACTTGTTCTTCCACTACTCTCAGAGGTTCAGAGTGTCCACACTTTCCACTATCCCTCTTTCCCCTAGAGCAAAGGAGGAATATATATTCAAGGATCGCCAATCAAATGAGAAAGAATAAAACAAAATACTTTAAATAAAAATTTTAAAAAATTAAAAATAAATCTAAGGACTCTCTAAACTGCCATAAAATGCTCTTTGATAAAACAATAATTTTTATAAACTAAGATTTATTAAGTGTGATGCTGTAGGCACTGCATAAATGCTTTCCCTGTATTAACTTGTTCAATGTTCACTACCAACCTGTGACAGTGTTATTCATTTCCCATTTTTAGATGAAAAGTCGTGAGGTTAGGTAACTTATCAAGGTCTCACTATCTGGGATCATACACAGGCAGGAACACCATTCATAATCTCTTCATTATGTCAAGTTGTAGAATGTAGTTTAGACTTGAGGTTGAAAGGGATCTTCCCACTCTGAATCTAGGTCTTGGAACTGCTCACAGAGGTAAGTGAACCTACCCACCCAGCTGCGTGGCTAAGCATGCAGATTTGCTGGATGAAGGGGTCAGAATCAGCATGTTTTGTGTCTGAAGAGCCCTCTTCACAAGCTTTGTCTCTCACAGAGAGACATGATGCAAAATATCATTCACCAAAGGCAGAGGAGAAGCAAATGAAGCACAAAGCAGGAAGCCAGATAGTTAAAAAGGAAGAAGCCAAACTGGCTCTTGCTTTGGAGGTACAATATTTTAGCTTGCTAGCAAAACTTGTTTCAACAAATGTCCAGCTCTGATCAACATGATTAATTATAGTTCTTCCCAAGAATTGAATGGAGAGACAACGTTCTTTCAAGACAGTGTCCTTGTGGTGATTGAGACATGATGAGATGAGAAAATCATTCACCTTTTACCAACAACTTAGATTTTATTCATTTCTATCAGGCTTTCTGACTTCAATTCTATCCTTAGTCAGAAGATGATGGATGAGAATAATGATGAAAGACCAACCAACTTAGATTCAGTGGTTCATCAAAGCAGCTGTATCTTTACCATTAACCTAAACTTGTTTATATTTTCAAGCTTTTGTTACATGTGCCCTAAGTAGCTCCAACCCTAAACAGATACAAATCATCTTAGTTTCTAAGTACTATGGAAAAATCTCAGAGTTCAGTTATATCTGTATAAAATTTATGGATACCACCCTTGAGCAGGATATACTAACACATGGCAATCCACATGTTTATCTGAAATTCTCAATTCTTCTCAAACTTCTGATCTCTTTCTTAGACATCTAAGTCACCACATTCCCATGGATTCCTCCATATTCCATGGGAATGTGGGAATATTATTCCATATTCTTTCCTTCTCCATAACTCAATCCAGTTCTATGTTTTCAATTTCCATCTCTATTTTATGACTCCTAGATTTATGTAGACAGTCCATAGTTTGCTCTAAGTTCTAGAGTAATCAAGAACTAATTTGAAAAAAAAAGTCTCATGCTCAACTTATGAACTCCCCTATAGCTAAGGCTATATCTCATCCTATATTTCCTATCTCATTTGTGTAAACCAGAAACCTTGAAAACATAGTATATTCATCTCTTTTTCTACCTACCTATCACCACATTTTACCAAGTACATCTTCTAGGGATTCTAAAATCTATCTTCTTTTCTTCATTTCTATGGCCATCCTTCTATGCCAGGATGCTAAAAATCCCTCTTCTATATTACTAAATTGCCTCCTCATTTCTCCACACCCACTTTTACCATTCAATTAATCTTCCCCATATCATACTCTGACCATATCAGTCAGAATAACCATCATAATAAGACTTATAGGATTTATACATATGCTCATTAAGCCAAATTCACACAATAAAGTAGAAAGTCCCCCTCCATTAAAAGATACAAATCTAATAATGTCACCTTTATGATAGTAGGAGAACAATAACAAAACCAAAATGATTTAGGGTACATAAGTCACTATCCTTAACAGGAACTCTGGGTTCTATGAGATCATTCTCTTTTCCATCTCCTGCCTCACATCACACCTGTATTTCTCTTCAGTCAGTGCATTTATCTTCAACAACATTATCCTCATCCATCATCTTCTGAAGCATCTTCTGAATGCTCAGACACTCTACTGTATACCTGGGACATTCCCTGGAACTTATCCTTCTCAGGTGGCTAAAACCTTCATACTTTGATCTCAGTTTACTATAGCTCTTCAGTAAGGGTGGTTTTTGTGATAAAGTTCTAGAAGAGACACCCTCTTACATAGTGTAATATCACTGTAACTTTTTCCTTGTAGCAATTAATTGTTTGATATAACTCTTACCTACCAGACTGTGAGCTTTCTCAAGGGTACACCTGCAACCATTTTAAGTATTAAGACCATATTATAATGATTGATATGCATTAGGTACTCAAGGAACACTTGTAGACTGAGTCAATAAACAAAAATAGGGGAGAGATTCAAGTAATGCATATTCAATTATTATTCCAATCACTTTACATACATTAACGTAATTAAAATTCACAAATACCTATGAAGTAGTTACCATTATTAGCCCTATTATATAAATGCAGAAACTGAGGATCAGAGAGTTTATGGTTTGCCCAGGGACACACAGCTCCTAAATGACAAAGCCTGGATTGAAACCCTGACTGGTTCTAGACTTAAGACTGTGGTATAGGCACTTTTATTGTAATATTATCTCAATTAAAATTCTTCTGTACTTGAACAAAATATTTTTCTTATATAAATTATAATTGTGAAAAATTATATTATGCTACTCCTATTATTTTATAATCCAGCCATAGCATAAAATAATAGTTTTACTTATCCCATTAGTGCAACATTTGATATAATTTTTTAAATAATTTTTTTACCATATTTAATATTTTTTATTTTAGTAGGCTCATTTAAGCTGCTTGGCATGTTTTACAAGATTGCTTGAATACCACAAAGTACGCTTGTATCATCGTACACTTGTAGCATCCTAAAACTAACGCTTTATTGAATGTTCTGTATTTTGAATTCAATGACTGTCTTATATATAGGTTTTTCATGGGTTAAATGTCCAATTAATTTGAAGTATAACTGCATGAATTTATAATATCATTAGAATTTTGTATTGTCGAAAGGATAGACATTATTGACTGAGCTAAATACAGAGTTAAAATATATCACAAATGTTAACAAAATATAATTAAACATTCCAGAATTAATGGAAATTATAATTGATAAATGACACTAGAATCCACACATAAGCAAATGAAATATACATTCAAACAGAAAAATTAAAACCTAGAATCAATATAAACATGGATGGGATGTTTATTTCTACTAGTATTGGGGAGACAAAAACAATACATGACTGAGTAAAAATCAGAGCATGTTGTCTGGCAGCTAGCGAGGAAAGTGCCAAGAAGAAACCTGCGATGATAAAAGAGAGTCCAGCTGAAAGTACATAAAACATCCTCCAAAATTCTGGCCATAAAGTTAACTTCTAACTTCCTGATTTTCAGTGCTATTTGCAAACACGGATAACTGTTCTCTTTTTCAAACTCCAAATTCTGAACTCACTTGTAGCAACTGTCTCTATTTCTTGATGTCTCAGGACTCTCGAACCAGCTTCAGTCTGTGATGTTAATGCTCTGCTAAGACCACTGAAGCCAGTAAGGCCAAATCAAATGCAAAGTCCCTTTTCCTCATTTTGCCTCTGCAGAGAACCAAACCAAACAAATACAACTCTAATTTTTCTTGAAACATCTGCATCTTCTGTTGTTCCTTCAGTTTTTTCTATGCCCTCTCTTGGGTCCTCTTTGTTCTCTTGCTCAACCCCACTTTTCAGGGATCTCAGCTGTCTTTGCACTAATAACTCCACCATCACTTCATCTGTTAAGAGCTTTCTTTCCTGAGCGCCACAATCTCACACTAGGTACCTCATGTACCTGACTTCATGGGTATCTCACAGATGCCTCAAACATAATATATAAAAACTGAAATCATTCTCTACTCATTCGTCTGTACTTTTTCCTGGAGACTGAAATGAGTAAATGACTGACATCCCAATGGCACTGCACACCATGGGTATCATCTTTGACTTCTCCCTCTACTTAGCATCACAGAAAGTTAGTTCTAGATCACATCTGGGATAATGTGTACAATTCCGACAACCACATGTGATTAAAAAACAAACTTGAAACTGTGTGTGGGAGGACAGTGGGTATATGGGAGCTCTCTGCACTTACTGTTCTATTTTTCTGTAAATGTAAACTGCTCTAAAAATAGTCTCAATTTAAAAAATTAAAACAGGAATAATCAGAGGATATTATTGGCAACTGCAAGATATTTAAAACTATATTATGTATAAAACAGGTATATACACCTGAAATGCTCATCTTGACAGAGAAGATTATGACAATTTATAACTGCCTTGCAAAATTGTAGAAGAAAAGGAAGACGTGTGTGGTTTACCCCATGAAAACAACGCAGCATTCCCTGGAAGAAACTCCAGGGAAGCAGCCTTCAGTTTCTTATGCAGAACAAACTAGTAGATAATCAGCTTTGAGAAGCAGTGAACTACTAAATCATTTATACAACACAGCACTTTCAGGCTTAGGAAGTGCTTTGTAGTATCTGTTATCCTATTTAATTAGCATTAGAACTCTGTTCCTAGGTAGCAGGACAAATACTGTTATCCTCACTTTATCAAAGGGAAACAAAGACAATGAACCTTAGATTATTTGAGTGATTTTGTGAAAGTTAGTTAGGTAGGTCCCTGCACAAGAGCACTTGAATAATTCTTAATACACAGGGTGTCTTACCCACTAAACTTGTGATACTCTGGGGGCTCCCACTAGCATGAAACAAGTCTTCAGAAAATATGAGTTTAACTAATAAATGAATTAATTCATCACTTAATGCATACATCAAGCCAGGATTTAATTCCAGGCCTTTTAAGTTTTAACAAAGAGTAATATATAATTAGATGACTAATATTATGGAAATATATGTGTAAATTAATCATTTCATATTCCATATTTTGATTGAATGATAATCTTATATATTTACCATGAGTAAAATTTATATAAATTTACAAATACAAATATAATTTATGTATTTATATATTAGGTGTGTATATTTAATATGTATATCTTTAGATGTATATATTTAAATATTTAAATATATATGGAATATGTTCTCATATATATGAGAACAAAAAAAAACCACATATGCATACACAAAGGGGTAAAAAAAGAGATAAATAGGGGTGGTTTTGTCAGACATACAATATACAAAATCCAGAAAAGAGAAAAAAGCACAATTAATTCTATGAGTATTGCAATGAAGAGAACACTTAGAGGACCCTGAATTGCTCTTTCTCTAGCCCTGCCTCTCCCTGGGGTATAAGAAAAAAGATTAGGTTTTTAAAAGAACTCTTTTCACTTATCTGTACTTATTTTGCAAATTATCAACCTTTCTGGTAATAACAACACCCAGAAACAGAATTATATGACAAGTATATGAAAACAACCAAGCATAAAGCATTTCATCCAGTTTTGTAACTAGATGAGGGGTCTGTAGACAGCATGGCAATTCAGACAACAAAGTGATCAGTCTTGTGGGAGTGGAGAAAAATATCTGAACATTAATGAGCTATATGATTATCATATCTTCTTTATTTTCATTTGTGCCTTCATTTATTCTTTTAAATATATGAGAATAACTGAAAAAAAGTGCTGATGACAGTATCTTGCACATAATAAGGCCTACATGGTGTTTGTTAAATACATACACACATACATTTATATGCAGACACATAGCATTTATTAAATTCTGCTGTGTTAAAAAATCAGAGATATAAAGGTAGAACAATGCCATTATCCAATTTTGTTTTTGTTATTATATATTCTGTGCCAAAACATTTCCAAGGTATGTACCTGGATGACAGAATATAGTAATGAAATGTAGTTTGGAGGGTACTTTTAAATATTTACTACTAATAGTATATTCTTGTGATCTAACTTTTAAAAATACTATTTTACTTATATTAATTTTACTTTGTAATGTTTAACATTAGTAAATAAAAATCATTGTCTAAGGTCTCTCAAAAATGTCAGCATCACATAACAAATTGCTTGAAAAAATGTGTGTCTTTGTTACTGTTAGTTTTCTTTTAAAATTGTCAATACTTGTGTTTTAATAAAGGTATAAGTTAGGGGTTAGCTTGTAACATTCATATTTTTAACAGCTAAAGATTGGTTTATATGAGATCAGTTAAGTGGTTTAAATTTTAAAAAATAATGATCTGTGTTAAGAGCTAGCATGTGGCTATTTATAAAGGTAATGTATTTTATTTGCATTTTGCCCAATGCTTTTTTGGTATGCTATTTATTTGCACTTCAGCCAATGATGCTATGATTATTTAAACTGACCAGGAAAGATAATTAAATAATAGCTCTCCTCCATACTGTTGCTGGAACACTCTTCAAAATAGGTAAATTAGATCACATCATATACCTCCTGAAGAAAATACCTCAATGGTCCCTAATCCTATTGAATAAAATCCATATCCTTTGTTCCATGCCCTCAATCAGGTTCCTGCCTATGCATTTGAACCTTCAGCAACTCTGCCCCCTGCAGGTACCTGACAAAACAGCCATCTGAAGAAGTTAAATTTCCCTAACCACATTCCTTTCCATACTCCAGATCTCTGTGTGTATTCCTCCTTATGCTGGGAGAGGGCAACAAAGCTCTGCTCGTCCGTCCTTCACATCTCGGCCCAGGATTTACCTTCTAATTCTGTCATATAGCAAAACACCCACTCACAAATGCTTAACGTTTAGAAGATATAGAGAAATCATAATTATGTAATTAAAATGGCAATATGTGGATGGTCATCTATTTAAGGTAAATCTATTTCCATCTTGTTTATCTTAGAGTAAAAGAGGTTTGGGACAGGTGTATGCAAAAAATAAAAAGCAATTATTTCTACCAGAGACTCTTAGTCATCACGGCTTACTGTCCAAAAAAGCCAGCCACCACCACCACCAACAAAGCCTTGTGATTATTTTTTCATAACCAGCTGTGCACTATCGAGATAAATAAAGAAAAAGAAATTACTCTGTTCAAGATTACTGCCATCAGCTACTATAGTATTAGACCTCAGTGTTTTATTTACAGAACTCCCTATGGATAAATGATAGAATGGCATAATGAGTATACAAATGTCTTTTCAAGAATAGATTTTGAAAGCTGTTTTTATAAAAATGCCTTCTGGCAGAATTATCTAAATGCACAGTGCAGCGTGCTGACAGTCAGGAGGCACAGTAACACAGAATGGCTTTGTTGGCTTCCAATTGATTCAATCCTGAGTAGCATGAAAAAGGTAGAAGGTAAAGTACTTCAGAAAGGTTTGGATCTCTAGCTCCATGAGGTCCTGCAGTTGGAAGAATAGCAGGATACAGTGCAGAGTTGTCTCCTATTTAGAAAAAAAAATCCCATTTGAATAGACAAGATTAGTAGGTGGCTTGGAGAGGTGTAATGCTTCGGATCACACGCATGGGGGTAAAATCTTATTATTCTGAAATGGTAGCCTAACAAAGACTCTAAACAAGGATTTTATATAAGTTCACATTTAAGGGAAACTTTTAAATAAAGTTCCATACATATTTCTAAGTAAAGACTGAGAGACACATTTTTTTAAACGACAAAGTGATACCACGTAAGCTTATGCTATACCAATTTTCAAAGCTTTATTTTCCTTTCCTTAGTAGTTATATATTTTCAAACTCCTTTTTCATGTTTTTTTTTCATTGAAAACCCTTTTACCTGCCTGATTTTAATTCAAGGATCATGAATACACCATCTGAAGTAGTCAAATGATGGAGGTTCTCACACTTCCTAGTTCAGCCACCAAATATTCTTTTACTGTGTGATTGAGGCTGATGCTAATGTAACTAAGTCATCATAATTATAATAAAATACCACCATGGCCATCTTTTATTAAGTCATGCTGTGCAAAGACAATCTGCATACAGATCCAACCACAATAGGACGTGATTGATTCAGCACTGCTGGCTATCCCAATAAAGATGCTGCCCTCAGTCTCTGTGATCACCAATACAGCCAGTGTTAATGCACGTGGCTCACAAGGCAAAACAACCCACGCAGTTCAGCTTGACAAGCCATGAATTTTCAGTAATGAGCATAAGCTTTCAAAGTCTATAAAATGACAACGGCTCCATCCTCTTATGTAGGAAGCTCTTGCAGAAAGAAAAGAATGAAAGAAGGGACAAAATGAAAGCATGCCAGCCCGAATTATAGTGTCTGGAAAGCTCATAACTTACAGGGCTTAGTCATGTATTTTCCATTCCAAGGTACACATGCACGTAATACATGCAGTGGAGTCGGGTGAACCTCAAAACAAGCCTGGTGTTTTTTCTAAATCAACCAAGAGGGTGAACATATGATAAAACATCAATTAGTCAAGGTTTTAAAGATATTAAAGATTTCTAAGATTCAAGAGCAAAAATTATTTATTAAAAAATGCTCACTAGCAACAAGTGATAATGCCAGCACTTGTCAGAAGATAACCACATTATCATATTCGGAGAATGCTTCCCACTGGCTCCAGATCCCATTCCCAAGGGTCAGGATTCTGGGGGAATGGGAGGAGAACAGAAATGTAATTAGGCTTCTATTTGCTGCTTCATCAGCTCTCAAAATGGAATACATCAGAAGAAATCCAAACGGTATCAGCAAGAAAGTTCTCATATGTATCTTTAAGTATCATACAGTTATGAGCCATATAAAGACGTCTCAGTCAATAATGGATCGCATATACAATGATGGTCCTATAAGATTATAACGGACCTGAAAAATTCCCGTCACCTCGTGATGTGGTAGTCATTGTGACGTCTTAGTGTAATGCGTTACTTAAGTGTCTGTGGTGATGCTGGTGTAAACAAACCTACTGTGCCACCAGTGATATAAAAATCTAGCACCTAATATTATGTACTTACAGTATGGTGTATGTATTTACTATACTATACTATTTATCATTATTTTAGCATGTACTCCTACTAATAAAAAAAGTGAACTGTAACATGGCCTCAAGCAGGTTCTTCAGGAGGTACTCTAGAAGAAGGCATTGTTATCCTAGGAGATGACAGCTCTTTGTGTGTTATCGCTTCTGAAGACATTCCAGCTGGACAAGATATGGAGGGAGAAGACAGTGATATTGATGATCCTGTGTAGGGCTAGGCTAATATATATGTTTGTGTTCTAGTTTTTAACAAAATTTTAAAAAGTAAAAAAAAAACATTAAAAATAGAAAAGCACTTATAAAGATATAAAGAAAGAAAAACATTTTATACAGCTGTACAATGTATTTGTGTTTTAAGCTGTGTTATCTTGAGTCAAAAATTATAAATGATTAAAAAGTTTGTAAAGTAAAAGTTACAGTATGCTAGAGTTAATTTATTATTGCAGAAAATAACTGTAAATAAATTCAGTGTAGCCTAAGTATATAATATTTATGAAGTCTACAGCAGTGTACAGTAATGTCCTAGGCCTTCACATTCACTCATCACTCACTCATTCAATAAACGATGCAATTTCCAGTCCTCCAAGCCTCATTCATGGTAAGCACCCTATACAGGTGTACCTTTTTTAAAAAATCTTTTACACCATATTTTCACTGTACCTTTTCTATATTTCGGTATGTTCAGATACATAAATACTTACCATTGTGATAAAATTGCCTACAGTATTCCATATAGTGCCATGCTGTACGGGTTTGAAGCCTAGGAGCAATAGGCTATTCCATATAGCCTAGGTGTAGAGTGGGCTATTCCATCTAGGTTTGTGTAAGTACCCTCTATGATGTCACACAATGACAAAATCGCCTAGTGATGCATTTCTCAGAATGTATCTCCATCGTTAAGTGTCATATTACTGTATATAAAATTCTCTCATGCTGACAACTGGCATACTATTAATTTCTCCTGAAGAGCATAGGTATAGTACTCTGCACTGAACTGATGAGTGATCTCTGGTATCGTTGAGAATCCCACATTCTCCTCTTACCTAGTTCCTGGTTTCTTCCTCTAGAAGATGTCACACTAGTACTATCAATGATACCCATTTTGAGGACTTTTTTTTTCAAAAGAAGACTACGTTGTCTTCCAAACAAAGAAAAGAACCATATAGATATCAAGCCATCTTTACTAACTCTATCTTTTTAAATAATCTCATTCAGAAACTTCTTCTGACAACATGAGTCAAGTCAGGAACCATCAGAACCTACAACTCAGAAAGATAAGCAGGTCGCCAATCATTTACTCAAATATTCCACCATCCAGTATTGTATGGTTGAATCAGAAATCATGCTAAAACATGTTTTTAACCTGGCACTTCAAAGTATTCACATTTTCAACAATATGCTTTCAGCAAATGAATTGTGTCATGAAAATTCCAGCTTAAGTCTAAATGGATCAGCCATAAAAGCAAATTATCTGTTGAACAATATAGTCAGCTTCTGTAAAGAATGTACTTTCTATGCCAAATATGATCTTTCCACAGTTGAATAAACACTTGGTGCAATGAAATTGCTGGCAGTCCTCTTGGTGGTTTGTGTTCATGTGTATTTCCCTGACTGTTGTATCTCCATCTCATACACTTTGCCAGTCATTCAAAACAGTTATTTCATGCATCAGGAATATCAAGATGCTTTTGAGATGGGTTATGTGCATTGTGGCTGATGCACTTTTAAAAACTATCAGGTTATCACCCACCAGAGAAGCCTGGAGAACCACATACATTATTCTGCAACAAGTTCTGTAATTTACGTAGGTAAAAGGATTTACCCCGACAATTCTAACCGTTTTTACAAAAAGGCTCTTTGGCCTTTAGAGTCAAATAGATATTTATGATAAAGCAACTTGTATGCATACTCCCCTGAGGCACAGTGTGTTTTCCATCTTTAAGTGGATTATTTATGGGCACTGTAAAATTATAATTCTGGAGAAAATTATGTAAGATTATGCATTCAGGTACTTTGTGTATTTTTTCCAGTGAACTTGAAATTTAACTTGAAAGCAATCATGAACTTTCAAATAATTTCATAGCATACAATTAAGTAATGAATTTCAGTAATTTACAATGAAGTAAAAAACCAAAGGTACTGTTTTATGGTATTTGGGGAAGTCTAATTGTCTTAGTATATATATATTTTTTTTTAAAAAAACATAAGATCTTTTTCTAAAATGTTGAAAATAATGACTTTGAAAAATAATGTGTTGATATTTTCTTTTACATTTAATCATACTCCTTTTAATAAATTTTAATCCTAAAATGCCAATTAAAGCAGCACTACTTCTAAATGAAGAATACAACAAGAAAGGAAACTAGTCATTCTTCAATGCAGCAGGCCTACAGTGCCATAGGAACTTTGTGATGTCTTTTTCAAACGACGTTTCAACTCAAACTACTAGTGGTTTTAGGAACTCAGTCCATGCCCCAGAACCCCTCTGCCAGAAAATATCAAAGCCTATACAGCTTGCATCCTAATGCTATCTCTGTATTATTTTTCCTATCGTCCACTGCAAAGCATCAGTCTTGAAAATTCTGTGATAGTACTTGCCTCACGCATGTTTGTAATCTACATTTTAAGATGCTTATTGGTGAAGCAAAATCAATAGTGCCAATTATTCAATGCACAGCAATTTTTTTTGTATATTACTTATATACAATATTTTACATTTCCATCAGACAGCTGACTTTCCATTTAATTAGAATAGTGAGGTTACATTTTAGAATAAGGTATTCTGATGCAGCAAGACTTGTCTGGCCTATAAAAGTGATCCAATTCTCTAGCAGAGAAATATATTGGAGTTACATGTACACATTCTTTCTTGATAGGGACTATGATCAAAGAAGTCTGGAGACCCCTGGAGAGTTCTGAATTTTAACTTCTTATGGAGCAAAACCTCATTTATCAGACTGCACAAAGCTAGCTGAGATTCTTAGATGCAAAGAATAGAAAGCTGGATAATGTAAGCAGGAAGAGTATTTATCGGATGATTGGAAAACCAAGCTCACAAGCAGTTAAGAACTAAGAGAAGATACTTGTTTTGTCAAATATCAGACATTAATACATGTCTGGCAAGAGAGCCTGCATTGCTAATGATAACTGACTTTGCTGCCACTGGTACCTGGGTGTTTCTACAGCTACCACAACTACTAGAATAAACTCTCATCTCTACCTCCTCTTCACATCTGCTCCTCATTCAAAATACCAGATAGGAGTATGTAATTGGCTGCAGATAAGTCTTATGCTCACCTCTGGTTGCTAAAGCTTCAAAAAAGTGAGTGTCTGGCCCTTTCCATTTTTGTTTTGGAAACTATAAAAGGAAAAACTAGATTATTCTGTAGCCACAAAACATTCTCAAAATCTCGGTGGTTAAAAAAAAAAAAAAACATAACAACTTAATTTCTCACTCTCTTTAAATGTCCCATTATACATTAGCTGGGAACTCTGCCACACGTTGTGTTCACTCCAGAAGAGATAGCCACTCTATCTAGTTACCATGTCAGAGAGAACAACTCCTGGCATAGCAGTCCTCAAAGTGGAGTCTGGGAATTCCTGGATATCCGCAAGTTCAAAACTATTTTCATAATAATATTTAGATGTTATTGACCTGTTTCTGTTGCATTTTTATAATGATATACTAGTTCTTCAATAATAATAATTACAATAATATATTGATGATAATAATACCCTGTAATAATTACAATAACATATTAGTGATGATAATATTTGTAATGGCAATTTACAGTTATAAACTCAAAGAAATGATCTCATTTGATTATCATACGCTCGAAAAATAAATAGTAATGTCTATCCACCACAAATACCCATTAACTTTATGGATAACAAGACTAAGAACAGATATTTTAAGCACAAACTATGGTGAACTAACTATATATTTTTAAACTTTGACTTTGTTCATATCTCCTATATACATATATATAGACATATATTTTTTGACATATATATACATACATGTGTGTATAATTTTATATATATTATATTATATATATTTTATATATATTATATATTATATATTATGTTTTTTATATATTTTATATTTTATATATAATACATATTTTATATATATTATATATTATATATATTTTACATGTTATATATATATATATATATATATATTTTTTTTTTTTTTTTTTTTTTTTTTTTTTTTCCCCTGAGATGGAGTCTCGCTCTGTCACCCAGGCTGGAGTGCAGGAGCATGATCTCCACTCACTGCAACCTCCGCCTCCTGGGTTCAAGCGATTCTCCTCCTTCAGCCTCCCGAGTAGTTGGGACTACAGGCAGACACCACCATGCCTGGTTAATTTTTGTATTTGTAGTAGAGATGGGGTTTTGCCATGTTGGCCAGGCTGGTCTCAAGCTCCTGACCTCAGGTGATCCACATGCCTCGGCCTCCCAAAGTGCTGGGATTACAGGCATGAGCCACCATGCCTGGCCGTATCTCCGTAATATTTTTAATGCTGCTCCTCTTCCTTATAATTCACTTCTCCCTTTAAGCTTGGTTTTTCAGTCCATAACCTAACCCTATTTTAAAATTTAGCTCAAGTCATTGAGTTTCCTTGGCTTATTTGCTCTTATTTGTGAGTTTTGCAGATTCTTTATATATTCTGGATACAAGTCTTTTATCAAATATAAGATATGCAAATATTTTATTGTAGTCTGTGGCTTAAATTTTAACAATGTCATTCAAAGAGTAGAAGATTTAAATTTTAATCAAGTCCAATGTTTCAGTTTAGTTTTTTAGAACTGTGCTTTTGATATCATATTTAAGAAAACTTTGCATTGTTTTTTTTACCAGCAAATATGATGTTCTATGTCGGGTTTTCATAGATGTCATATTATCAGTTTTTGGAAATTCCCTTCACTTCCTAGTTTCATGAAGATTTTTATGAAGGAAGGATTTGGTGTTTTGTCAAATGCTTTTTCTACATGTATAGAGATGAAACGTGTGTTTTTTTTGTTTTTTAGTTTATTAATATGATAAATTATTATACATTGCTTGCTTTGGGGTAGAAGTGGCTTAAAACAACACCTCTTTCTTACCTGTAGATCCAGGGTTGAAATCAGGGTGTCAGTAAAGCTGCATACCCTACTGGAGGCATAGGGGAGAACCCACTTCCAGGCCCATCCAGGTTGTTGACAGAATTCAGTTATACGTGGTTCTAGGATGGAGGTCTTCATTGTCTTGCTGCTGTCAGCTGGTGGCCACCCTCTGCTCTCAGAGGCCTCTCTTTTTATTGCCCATGGGCCTCCATCTGGGAACCGGCACTGACTGGCCAAGTTCCTCTCGTTTTACCACAGCTCTTTGGCCTCTTTTGCTGCTGTACCTAGTATCTTCCCATGGCACTTTCTCCATTCGCTTTCTAATTAACACACAGTGGAGTTTTCCAGAGGCTTCATGACACTGAGATATTTCAAGATTGAATGCAGAAGCTGATATGAAAATCTAGCTGTCTTCTTTTGAGTTAAAAATTAAGATTTCCAAAAATGGTAAACAATACTATTCTTTTCACTGTTTTTTTGAGAACATAATTCTTTTTATATGAATATGTTACTGACATTGATGTGGAATGGGTTTATTTTACTCTTCTAAATAATTTAATAAATATTTTTATAATTTCAGTTTTAAGTTCCAATACAATAAATATCAATAGATATAACTAACGTAAACTACATCCTTTTAGAATCCTCAAAAATGTTTAACAGTGTAAAGGAGCCCTGAGAACAACAATAAAGGTTAAGTACTGCTCTAGTGGGTCTCACACCAGCACTCGGATAATCCAGCTGGAAAAAACCCATCACTGCTGTTCACATCTCACTGACCCACAGCAGTCATAGGCTCACCCTACCAGAAGGCGGTCAGGTAATTCCGTCCTGTAAGACAGAAAGCTGGAAATACTAAGAGAACAGCATTGATAACCACTGCTGAAGCCACACTCCGTCTCTACCACAAATCATACTGAGAGGAATCCCCCAAAGGAAATGTACATAAGAGGCTGAGAAGTTAAAACTATAATAAAAGCCCACCACATACCCCGTGGTTTACGGGAGCATGTTTCATTATTTAGAAAATGCTACAATTCCATTCTTCCAGTTAGAACAAAAACCGTCTGCATACAAGAGAGGTCATCATGCATCACATAGCTATTTGTTCCTTGTAGGCTATAAATTACAGATTATTCTGTTAAACATTTATATTTTCCCATTTCTAGAGTATGCCTTGGAATCAGTCTGTCCCAGTATCTGTGCTAAGGAGAGACTGGACTGTATGACACATATAAATAGCTCTCAATAAATCAGTGGTTGAGGACTGAATAATAGAATTTCAGTATGTTCTGAAAAATCAAAAAGTGAGGCTTGCACATTGGTATTATTGCAGAATCATCATTATCCATATTTCAACAAGTCTAATTCGATTTGCAGGGCTTCACAAATGCTGCTCAACAAAGGAATATTTTCTGAGTTATTTATGTTTAAGATAGTTTAAGAAGATACAATGTGTCACTTGTGTGACACACTTGTGTCACACAAACACAACCCGTTATTAAAGAAGCATTTTTAGCATAATTAATATTTTACTTCTTAGATGAAGCCATAAACATTGTATTGTAAAGTTACTGAAGAATAATACCTGTGGGAAATTATTGTTAATTCTCACTGCTGTCAATTCTCTTGCCTCCTTTTAATTGGCTAGTTTTAATCTGCTCTTTGTGGGAAAATCAGATCATTCAGCTTAATATAATTACATGCAAAAAGAGTCAACAAGCTCTAAGTAAAGCCCAAATTATTCTCCTATGAGTCAAATGCGTGAGCTTTTATACACTTATACATACATCATACACATTATGGCATTTTTGGTGGGGGGAGGTGAAAGTGTATTTTGCTTATTTTCTTCACATCCTGGACTTTGGCCATTATAACTAGTTGAAATTAAATGTATGTAGTTTCTAGATAAGTTATATTTTACTAAATTTGGGAAGATACATCATTCAGTTATCAAAGAAGAGAATTACATAAGCAACCACAAGTAGAAAAACAGTAATAAGCAAAATTTGCAGAAGAAACATGAAATAAAGAAACTGTATGGTTTTATTTCTCCCAAGATGAAAACTGTGTTCATTTTCTTCTTTTGATATACTAAATGAACACTCATATTTCAGAAGCACAGTGTAATGACAAGAATCACAGGAATTATAATCAGAGATCCTGAATTTTAATTAAGAAGTTCCTAAGTGCTGGTATGTGCTCTTGGGTTTGCAAACAGCAACCCTTTCTCACCTAAAACTTCTTAAAATCCTGAAGAGAAATGCAACCGACTTTATTTCACCGATGAAATAAACAGAGGCTCAGCAAGTGAAGGTGCAGATATGACTGCAAAACCTGTATAATTAATTGTTTACTGTCCTCCACTGCCTTTCCTTTAACATGTGCCAAGCTCTCTGAACTTGGCCAAGCTATACAACTTTTGAGGACATCACTGATATATTCGCATCTCCCTCAATCCATTCATTAATCTCCTAATGAATTCATTTAACAAATATTTACTGAGCATCTACCAAGACTAGCTGACTGTGCAAAGAGCTGAAAATACACAAACGTTAAAGAAAAGTTTACAATATCTGTTAGAGGAATTAGATGAAATAATTTACGAATAGTTTGCAGATTATAAAATGCTAGTATATTTCCTTGTTTGTTCATTCGCCATTTGATTTTAGTTACAACAGTGTAGACCAGAGAGGACTGTTGGCCCCAAACAACCCCTAACCCTGGCAAAGGTGATCTAATCCAAGAACTCTTCCCAGTGAGGTCCTCTATATCACAGTGACTTACTTAGTCTAGCAAATCTAGTCTCAGTGAGTTAAGACTGTAAGATACCAAAGAAGAGATCGTCAGAAAGTAGGAGCAGGAAAAGCAGACAGACCAGCAGAATGACTGTAAGGATTTTGGAAGTTCTTTTGCATTCTGAACGGCATTCCAATTTTTGATGCCATCTATCTTGCACCCATGAAAATGTTTTGTTTACTTGCTCCTATGGCCAGAATGTGTCTCAAGCCCTTGAGTCTTTCAGCTTACATATTTTAACTTACTTTCAAAACCATAAAGCATATACATATGAATTGTCACCACCGGTATAATTACTGACAAGTGCTGCTGCTTGGCCTGATTTCATTAAATAGCAAAAGATTTAAATTTTTGGCGAGTATGTGCTAATCTCCTTATGTGGCTATATTCCAGGATTATCTTTCAACGGTTCCTTTCTAAAATAATATTAAGCTCTTTTCTTGGTTTGCTTTAATCCATTTAGCAGCCCACAACTCTGAACCAATTAGTGAGAAATATTCTTAGTGACACAACTGTCAGTATAATTATTAGGATTTGTCTGAAGATAGATTCTTATATCTTATTTTTAGTCGGTTTTCCTGCGGTATAATTTATGAGCAGTAAAATTAATGAATTTTAAGTTTACAAGTCATGTAACCACTAAAACTGTCACGATGCAGAATGCTTCTGTCACCCCAAAAAGTTCCATTGCATCTGTTTGCTCTTAATCTCTCTCCAACCCTTGACAACCAGGGATTTGTTTTTTATCAGAATAATTTTGATTTTCCTGGAATATTATATACATGAAAATGCAACCTGGGATCTTTTGCATCTAGCTGCTTTCACATAACATAATGCTTTTGAGAGTTATCTGTATTGATAGTTGTTTTTTATTAATTGCTGAGCAGTATTCCATTGTACATACATATCACATTTGCTTACCACAGCAAAAAGCTAACGAACAATTGAGTTCTTTTATGGTTTTTGACTATTATTTTTTGTTAAAAAATGCTGCTCTGAATATTTGCATATAAGCCTTGGTGTGAATAAAAATTTCTTTTCTGTTGGGAAAACACTTAAGAATAGGAACACTGGCTGGGTGTGGTGGATCATGACAGTAATCCCAGCACTTTGGGAGGCCTAGGTGGGTGGATCACTTGAGGTCAGGTGTTTGAGACCAGCCTGGCCAACATGGTGAAACCCCGTCTCTATCAAAAATACTAAAAAAATTAGCCAGGCATGGTGGCCAGCGCCTGTAATCCCAGCTACACTGGAGGCTGAGGCAGGAGAATCTCTTGAACCGGGAGATGGAGATTGCAGTGTGCCGAGATTGTGCCACTGTATTCCAGCCTGGGCAACACAGAGTGAGGCTCCAGCTTAAAAAAAAGAATAGTAACACTGGTCATATAGGAAGTATATGTTTCATTTTATAAGACACTGCTGAAATGTCTTCCAATATAAATGAACCATTTTTGCACTCCCCTTAGTGATATGTGAGAGTTCCAGTTGTTTCACATGGTTGCTAACCCTGGGGACTGGAAGTCTTTTTAAGCTTAGCCATTCAAGTGTGTGCTTAGTGGTATCTCATTGCATTTGTAACTTTCATTTTCCTAGTGAGTAATATGTTAAGCATATTCTCAGGTGTTTGTTTGTATCCCCTTTGGTGAAATACCTGTTCAAATATTTTGCCCACTGGTTTATTGAGTCATTTATCTTTTTATCATTGAGTTGAAAGAGCTCTTTACATATTCTGAACACAAATCCTTTATCAGATATGTATTTTTAAAATACTTCCTCCCAGTCTGTGGCTTTTATTTTGTTTAACCTGTGTCTTTTGGAGAGGACAAATGTTTAATGTTTCTGCTTTCTGTGTTCTATTTAAGAAATCTTTGCTATAACCAAAGTTAAGATTTTCTTCCATTATTTCTACTAGAAGTTGCATGGTTTTAGCTACCCATATTTGCATATGGTGTGACATTAGAATCAAGGTTTATTTTCCAGATGTGGATGGCAATTATTCAACATCATTTCAAACGGTTATTATTTCCTTATTTAATTACTTTGGTAATTTCTTGAAAATTGACTAACCATGTATGTGGTTATATATGAGCTATTTCTTGACTCTCTTTTCTATTCCACTAATCTATGTCTACCTTATGCCAGAGCCACACTGTGTAGAGTACTGCAGCTTTACATTAAGTCTTAAAATCAGTTTCGTACATCCTCCAATTTTATTTTATTTTTTTCAAATTACTTTGGCTATTCAAACCTTGTATTTCATCTCCATATCAATTTTATACTTAGTTTGTCAATTTCCACAGAAAAACTTGTGGATATTTTGAGTGGAAGTGCATTGAATCAATAGATCACTTGGTACAGAACTAATACAGTATTGAGTCTTCCAACTCATAGTATGCTATATTTTTCTATTTATTTGAAACTTTTCTAACCTTTCGCAGCAATGCTGTTTTCAGTGTTCAGACTGAATATATATTCTATTACATTTATGTGTATATATTTCGTATTCTCTGATCCTATTGTCAATGGTGATTTTTAAATTTTTAATTACCAATTGTACATTGCTAGTACACAAAAATATATTTTTTATACATTAATCTTGCATACTGCTAACTTGGTAAACCCATTTGTAGGTCTGAGTAGATTTTGGGTAATTCCTCAAGATTTTCTACAAAAACGATCATGTTAGAAGGCTCTACTGCTTCTTTTTCAAGCTGTATTAGTTATTTAAAAACTTACTAGGCAGGCTAGGACATCTGGAAAAATGCTAGATAGGAGTGCACATCCTTGTCTTGTTCCTGAACTTGGAGGAAAAGCATTTCACCATATTGGAGGAGGTTAACTACATGTTTTTCAATAATGCCCTTTGTCAGTTTGCAGAAGTTCCCTTCTATTTCTAGTTTGCTCAGAACTTTGATCATGGATGGGTCCTAAATTTAGTCAAATCCTTTTTCCTTTTGAAAAAAATCTGTTAATATATTGAATTTCAATGCTTGATTTTTCAAATCTTAAAGCCAACCTTGCATTTTTGGGATAAATCCTATTTGGTCATGATGTATCACATTTTTTATTTATTGATATACTGATTTATTAAATTTTTAAAAAGGAGTTTTGTATTTATGTATAAATAAATACAGTTTTGTATTTATACAAACACATATGTATTATGTATTTATGAAGGATATTGGTCTGGAGTTTTATGTTTTTGTTATGAATTTTTCTGATTTTTGTATCATAAAATACATTGAGAAGTATTCTCTCCTTTTCTATTTTCTAAAAAAATCTGTGTAGACTTGACAGTATACTTTCTTTAAATGTTAGCAGAATTCACCAATGAAGACATACAGCCTTGAAGTTTGTTTGCTCATCATTTGTTAGTTTTGTTAGTTTGTTTGGTAGAAAGATTTTAAACTATGCAATTTATTTAATCAATACAGGTTATACTACATGCTATCTATTTTTGGAAAATTGAGATTTCTAACCAGAGAAAGGTATCAGGAAAAGTAAGTAACATATTTCTAAATTATCCATGGAACAGAGAAGACATGAAAAAAGGGAAATCAGAAGTTGTTCAAACTGAACATGAAAACGAAAATACATTACAGTTTGTAAAATACAGCTAAAACTGTGTTGACCAAGAAATTTACTTAACAGTCACTCCATTGTCTTATGGCTTGTGTAGTTTCTGACAAGAAATCTGCTATTCTTATATTTATTATTCTGTATGATATGTGCATTGATTTCTCTGCCTGCTTTTAAAATATTCTCTTCATCACTGGTTTTCAGCAATTTTATTTGGTTTTTTTTTTTTTTTTTTGAGATGGAGTTTCACCTGTCACCCAAGCTGGAGCCCAGTGGCGCAACCTCAGCTCACTGCAACCTCCGAATCCCGGGTTCAAGTGATTCTCTTGCATCAGCCTCTCGAGTAGCTAAGATTACAAGCGTTACCACCACTCTCAGCTAATTTTTGTATTTTTAGTAGAGACAGGGTTTCGCCATGTTGGCCAGGCTGGTCTTGAACTCCTGACTTCAGGTGATCCACCCGCCTAGGCCTCCCAAAGTGCTGGGATTACAGGAGTGAGCCATCACACCCAGCCAGCAATTTTATTTTGATGTGCTTTGGTTATGGTTTTCTTCATGTTTCTTCTGTTTCTTGTTCATTGAGTTTATTAGTTTGGGGGTTTGTAATTGTCAATACATTTGGAAAAAATTTTTACACGTATTTTATTATTTTTCTGCTTGTCCCCCTTATTTCCTGAAACCTCAACTGCATGTATGATATGCCACCATAACATCTTCCCACAGAAGATACTTTATTTTCTTTTCAGTACTTTTTTCTGCTTCATTTTTTTTATTTTCTAGTGTAATGTCTTCAAGTCACTAACTTTTTCTTCTTAAGTGTTTATCTATTACTGCTCACATACAGTGTATTTTTAATTTTTATATATTTTTCATCTGTTGAGCCTGACTTGCATCTTTTCTTATCTTTCATTATTCTCCTCATCAAGCTCATGTTTTCCTCCATGTCCTACATGTGGAGTATAATTACAATACCTAATTATCATCTTTGTCTCTTATTCTTCTATTCAGTGCTATCTGAAACTTTTTCTATTGATTTTTACTTCCTCTGTTTATGGGTCTTATTTCCTGCTTCCTTGCATGTTTAGTAATTTTTTATTGCATGTAGGATACTGCAATTTGTACAATGTTGGTTTGGGGACTTTTGGTTTATCCTTTTAAATATTATAGGACTATATTCTGGGATATAGCTAAGTAATTTGGATTTGTTTATTCATTTTGAGAAATGCTTATAAGCTTTGTTAAGGGAAGTCCAGAAGAGCATTTGATCTGGGACTAATTTGGCCATACTACTGAGGTAATACTTTTCTGAGGACTCTACCTGCTGTCTTGCATAAAAGGGTTTTGTCCTATTGCTGGTAAGAACAAAGTCATTCTCTTCCTGCATGAATGAACTCTTGAAGTTGCTCTACATACTCCTTTACATTGATCAATTCCCGCGTCTTACCTAGTTTCATCACAGTCAAGCATAGATCAATAATCTACCAAACACTTGACTGAACCCCTCTGCAGTGTTCCAGAGCTGTCTCTAGGTAGTTTCTTCCTCTATGCTATTTTACCCCTCAAATTCCAGCTGCCTCGTCCTCCCTGAACTTCGAAGTCTTTCTCTTCTATTTAAAAATACTACACCTCTGTTTGGGCTCCCCTTCCCCGCACTGTTTTGAAATTCCTTCACGATAGTAAGCTTGGGGAGTTGCGGAGCTCACCTTGTTTCCCATCTCTCATAAATCTCTCTCCTGTCCTGCCTATTATTGTTCAATCTCTGAAACTATTGTTCCATATATTTTCATTAATTTTCTAGTTAAAGCAGGAGAGTAAATCCCATTCCTGTCATTCTAACGCAGCTGGAAGTCTTTAAAATGCCAACCACTCAAAATAGTCAAAGGCAGGTCTGTGTCAGTAAAGAACACATATTCACAGTGGCTAGTTTCTATTGCTTATGGAAATTATAACTGGAAGATTAGATATTTAAATTGCTACCAAAGAAATTGAAATCAGCATCAATATTTATGTGTTGTATTAAGATGATCCATCAAGCACTCACACTTACTATCATTAATAGTTGGATAAGGTGACATATATCCTCTAATGTAACATAAAATAAAGTACATAATATCATCTGTAAAGTATTCTTCTCAAAAATGTTATAATAAATTCAAGTTATTTTTAATAATCTTTATTAATTTTAGAGCAGTTTATGTTCATTACAGAGTTCTCATATACCTCCTGCCCCCACATGTGCAGAGCTTCTTATGCCATCAATATCCCCATGCAGAGTAGTATCTTTATTACAACTGATGAGTCTTATGTTGACACATATCACTATCACCCAAAGCCCACAGTTTACATTAGGAATCACTTTTAGTGTTGTGCATTCTATGTATTTAGATAAATTTACAGTAACATGCATCTACCATTATTTAGTATCATACAGAATAGTTTCACTGGCCTAAAACCCCTCTGTACTCTGTCAGAGAGTTGGAATCACACAGTATGTAGCCTTTTCAGATTAATTTCTTTCACTTACTAATATGCATTTAAGGTGCCTCCATGTCTTTCCATGGTTTCACAGTTCATTTCTCTTTAGCACTGAATAATATTCCACTGCTTAGATGTACCTCAGTTTATTTATTCATTTACATACTGAAGGGTAAATTAGTTGCTTCCAAGATTTGGCAATTATGCATAAAGCTCCTTAAATATATGTATGCAGGTGATCGTGTAGTATGAGTTTTCAATTTGTTTGAGTAAATACCAATGCACAGAGATGTTTAGCTTAGTAAGAAACTGGCTGTTTTCCAAAGTGGTCGTTATCACATATTTAGATTAACCTTCCAGTTACTGAAAATACAGGTGATCAAATGGTTCATGAAATAAATGTATGGATGAATCAAATAGGGCACAATATTAGCAACTACTGAGTTTATGTGATAATTATGTAGATGATACATTCTTCCAATATTTCTGTATGTCTGATAATTTTCCTAATTAAAAAAAGCTCAAAATCTTCTGAAACTCCATGAGTAATCCTTATGGCATCTACATATAAAATAAGCCCTTATTTGTGTATCAAAAGGATAAATAGTCATTTACTAGTAAAGCACCACTATCCGAAGAAATATGTAAACTGTAATCACATTGTTAAGTTAGCAACAAGGAATGTCATATCCTGTTTACATGCTGATAGATTTCTTCACTCCTCAAATAAAGAATACATTATTTTTTTCTATTATGTGAAACTTGCAAATATATGTTACTAAACAGTGTCACCTTTTGTAAAACTGATTTTTATAAGTCACTTTTATCATTTAGGAGATTCTGGGAAAATTGTACAGTCACTGGGACACAGCTTCCAAAATAAATTATTCAGCCTTTTCCAATCATAATTAATTAATTTGCAAATTATAAATGAATCTCTGCATCTCAGTATAATAATACGTATCATAATGACATTATATCCACACACGCTGGGTGTAGGGACTTATCAAAATCTCTTCACCACATTATTAGGTCACAAGAACAACTTTCTAAAACCACCATTATGGTGATTATTGATTTCAATATAGTTTTTCCTTATTCTTCATTTTTAAAATAATGGTACAAACTATGCATATAAATTCTAGGCACAACTTTTGCTACTCATTGTATGAATTTTTAGCATTACAGATACCACACCTATTAGATATGGGCAGGACTAAGGGGAGCAGTCTGAGAAACCAACTACCTCCTTCAAATGAAATAAACTGAGAGTTGGGGAACTGTCCTACCTACTTGGACTTGAAACCCTTCTGTAGTGAGAAATTCACTCCCTCAATGTAAGTAAACAGCTGTTACATTTTAGGTTTCCATTGTTACAAAGTTTCTCTGTGGGAGGATATAGAAGCCCAGAGGGGCTGAGTAAGTTTATGATGGGACTGCCATATGCAATCAACACCAAAATCCAGGCGGTCCAATTCGAAATGGAGTATGAGCAGCTCTTTATTTGTCTTCTATGGATCCCTACTTATAACTCTGCATGACAGGGGAGGGTAGGGCTTATGATTACTAGTTTATAATACTGATAATACCTCCCATTTTATATACTTAGAAGCATTTCCATCATTTCAAGCAAGTTCATATACTTCTACATTGTTAGAGATTTTGTTCATTTAATTTTAATCTTAATAGATGTATTCACTTTCAGTAAGTTTCTTTCAATTGTACCTGAGAGAATATAATACATTCATATACAAACTGTAAAATTAAATTTTGATAACATTTTTCTATTTGAGAATGATTTAGACATTACCAATTTTCTCAAGAATTAGCATTTTATTCAAATTTGTTAATATTGTTAATATGTTCCATTTGCTTCTTCCTATCTTTTCTATTTTATTCAGTCATTTAACACATATTTCTTGAGAAATTCAATAGGATACAGTATTGAATACTTTCTCTCTCTTTTTTTTTTTTTTTACTTTTTTTAAATTATACTTTAAGTTCTAGGGTACATGTGCACAACGTGCAGGTCTGTTACATAGGTATATATATGCCATGTTGGTTTGCTGCACCCATTAACGAGTCATTTACATTAGGTATTTCTCCTAAAGCTCTCCCTCTCCCAACCCCCGCTCCACGACAGGCCCTGGTGTGTGATGTTCCCCGCCCTGTGTCCAACTGTTCTCATTGTTCAATTCCCACCTATGAGTGAGAACATGCAGTGTTTGGTTTTCTGTCCTTGTGACAGTTTGCTGAGAATGATGGTTTCCAGCTTCATCCATGTCCCTGCAAAGGACACGAACTCATCCTTTTTTATGGCTGCACAGGAATACTCCCTCTTCTTACAGAGTTTATAGTAAAGAAGATGCATATGTAAAGATAAGGTCTCTTGCAGGGGCTAAAAGGGAAGAAAATCATTTCACCCATATTTTTAACCATCATGCAAATAGGCAGTAGAAAAATAAACTGATGCACGGACAGGGGGATTTCGGCATCATTGCAACATTAAAAGTCAAGTTGAATTTTTGGGTAACTGAAAGATACATCAAAACTTCGAATTTTGAAGTATGCTTTCTACAATGGAATTATCTCATATTAAAAAATATAGAATGGTAGTTCTCAAAGTGATTTCCAGGGTCATCTATGGGTCACTGAGACACTTTTCAACGGGTCCCTATAGGTTAGAACTATAGGGCAAATGAAATGTCATTTGCCTTTTTCATTCTCAATCTCTCATGACTGTACAGTGGAGTTCCCAGAGGTTTCCATGTTGTGTGATATTACAACAGTTTGAATACAGTAAAAGCAGAGAGAAGAATCCAGGTGTCTTGTAAGAAGCCAGACACTAAAGAGATTTGTTAAAAAAAAAAAAAAAAAAGTTAAACAATGATATTCTTCTCATTGTTTTTTGTTTTGAAAATTTTTTTATTTCTTTTATAGATATGTTATTTATGTTAACATATAATGGGTCTGTTGTTTTTGAATAAATTCCTAAATCTCTAAATGTACTGCTTAAATTTATAAAATGCTAAATTTGGTATCTATAATGCACATAATCACAAGCTCGTGGTGGTTCTGTACAAGTTCTAAGAATATAAAGGGATCCTGATGCTTCAATATTTGAAGAACAGTGATATAAAATATTTTTAAAATGAAAGCACGTAGTACATTTTTATATATGACACTGTCCCTTCTTTTTCCTTCAGACATCTACAAAGTATAAAATTAAACTCTAAAATTAGATCCTTTGATGGGTTCATATGCAGATGTTATTGTAATGACCAGGTTGTTAAAAATATTAAAATATCAACTGATGAAATTTAAAGGGCCCTAAAGGAACACAGAAGTTAACACTTTCAACTTATGATGAGAAAATGAAGGTCAAGACTGATTAAATGGTTTGCCATAAATCAAACTGTTAGTTAATGCAAAACTAAATCCAGAGCCTGGTTCTACTAACCCTTGCTCTTCAAGTGATACGACTTAGATAAAATACTCTTTATTCATAATCAACAAAATTATCATATTAAGATATTTTTAAGTATAAACTATTTTCAGGCCTCTATTTATAAACCAGAAAAAAGAAAATCATAGATTTTAAGTGACAGGTGTACATATTCCTTGCTATAGGAAATCTCCATGTTTCACCGATTCATCAGTCATCCATTGTACCATTTCTACAATTATTTACAGTGAGACGGCAGAACTTGACGAACAAAACTCCTCAAAAAGACTGATGATACCATTCTTCCTTCAACAATTATTCAATGGATGAATGTGCACTCTACTATTAATCCATTTATAATCTGAACATTAAAAACATAATAACCAAGATGATAATGGTCTAGATCACTAAGCTAAAATTTTTAAAAACCATAGTAATTGTGACTAATTGTTTAAAATCCACTTATACACATACACACGTCATGTAAAATTAATTAATGTTCCTTCATAGTTCACTGCTCCATTCTTTCTAACTAGAATTTCAATGAGCTATAAGGAAGAAAAAAAAAGCAATAATAAAAAAGGCTAAACAACAAATCTAACAACTTTAGTGATGTTGACAGGTTTCAACTCTGTGACTTATTGACATTTGTGGTTTTTAGAGTTATCAGAAAAATGATCAATGTATCGAGTGAACGTAAGTCTTTAATAAGTTTATATTGTCACAGCAAAGAAACCATGCATTAATTTCTTCAGAGTATTATTATAACAACATGTAGCAGCAAACTGAAGCTGCATTTCCTGTTTACCGCTGCAGAAGAAACAGGAAAATAAGTGACAAAGCAGTAAATAGGGACAAAGGGAAGGGAAAGGAAGGAAAGAAGGAGAAAGGGAAGAAAAGGAGAGAGGAGGAAAAAGAATACAGACTGGAAAAATTGGGAGAAGGGACAAGAAGAAAGTTGAAGGAGTAGGCTATGAGATCACAATTAGCAAAAGACTCAGCTTATCAGATAGATGGTCAGCAGGAAACTATTGACTCTCAGGCAACAAAGAAATGTCTGGACTGCTTAAAGCAGGCCATTTAAATGCCAAAGAACAGAAATGACAATCTAGATAAAAAGTCCAAACACAAAAAGCAGTAAGGGTAAAACTGAAAGCAAAAGATTAAAGGACAATTTTACTTCATGTATTCATTAAGAAGTCCTTCTCTTCACACAAATAATAAGCAGGCTAGGAAAAAGTAACTCAATAAATTTCTATTATTAAGCCATGCACTTCATAGTACTTTGATATAGCAATCCTAGCAAACACATACAAGGACTCTCTTCATACCTGGTGTTCATTCCTCCAGACACCCTGCATGTATCATCGCATTTAATTTTCCCTGTACCTTCATCAAGTAGGCATTATTCTAAAACTCACTTTCACACAAATGGGGAAAATGAGGCACACGGAAGTGATGCTAATGACTCACAATCCAAAAGTGGCCGAGCCAAGATTCACACTTAGGCAGTTTAAATTGTATTGGTTTAGCCACTACACACACTGTCTGTCACAGATGACAGCAATTTGTAAGAGACAAAATATCACCAGGTTCTGCTACTACATCTTTCTTCTATAAGCTGCTCATTGTTCCTCTCACTGAAAATCTTCTTTCCCCCTGTGATTCCAAGCTAACTCCTGCTTCTTGTTTAGCCTTCCCTGGGATGGACTGTGCTTCTTCCATGTGCTACACCAGAGAAACACCACATAGTATTATCATTGCTCTTGAATTGTATGTCTCTACCAGTAGATTGTGAGCTCCTGCAGGATATGGAATTGGGTCTCACTTAGTCATTTATATATTTGTGGTCCCTAGAAGTGAGTTTGGCACATCAAAAGGACTCAATACATATTTATCAAGTGAGTAAATTAATGCTAAGGGTAGCTCTAAGAAATTTTGTAGAAACCAACTTTATTAAACACTAACACATATACATGTGCATATTAATAACACACATACTGTGTGTAATTTATATATATTTAATATTACAGGATAGATAAAATTTTAGTAGGATTTACACCAAGAATATAATATTGGTCACCATTAAACTTATGAGTTAAGCTTGTGTGTGAAAGTGGAAGCATTTTAATCTCTTTAAAATTTCCTTCAAAGCAAATAGGAGAAATTATTTTATAAACGATTTCATACATTATTGAGTTATGTATTTCAAAAATTGAGATTCATGTTACATATAATTGTAAATTGAAATGCGGAGAAATTGATCTACTGTAAGTCAAAAATACACTTTAAACAAAGTGAAAAAGCAGTTTTCTTGAGTATGATAATAGCGGCAGAATAAGGTGATGTTTTTCTTCCAATAAGTTCTAAGCTGCCAAACTAATTTTGATTATAAATTCTCTAACAACTCTGAAATGCCATGGGAAGTGAGAGGTCAAAGTCAGATGTGTAAGTTGAAAGAAGTGACTGGAGATTAGAAATGCTGCTTCACATATAAATATAATGACATTTAGCATCTAACTCCTATGATTTCTAAATAACTGAGTAGGTAATGAGAAAACAATATGTTCGTAAATGTAAACATGCTCACAACATGATGCTCATATCTGTTGGTTTCTTTAAAGGCAACTTCTCTCCATTAGGTTTATTAAATATGACATTTATTCCTTTGTAAACATATTTACAACAAAAAATGGTGTGTAAAAAGAGAGAAATTAAAGGTCTTTTCAAGCCCTAGAGACAAATATAATACCACCCAAATCAATACACTTGCTTTCAATTTTGTTATCATGATGCTTGAAGCTGTGAGTGGGCTTAAAAGTCTCCTAGTCTATGCTTTGCTTTCTCTTATCTGGTTATTTCTAGAATTCATATGCAAAATTGTAAGAACAGAGCAAAGAAACCAACAAAGATCATAAAAATGGAAAATAGGGTCCTTCCCAGCATGAAAGTCAGAATTTAGCAGGATCCATGCTATAGAACACAGTAAAAGATATAAATTATAAAGACAATTTACAAACAGGACAAAGTTAATTTTGGAAATTAGAGAATTAACAATAGATAATATAAAATCATTTCTTTTTAATAAAAAGTCAGAAAACAGGTTTTATTCAACAGTATTTTACCTTTTCTCTTTGGGTTTCTTTTCCTCACTTTAGTTTTTTGTAAAATTTAAGGAGGTAAAAAAAAAGAAAAGTCCAATAATCATGCCTCTAGAGATCACAGGCTCACAAAGCAGACAAAACTAGTTTTGAAGCCATGTTCTGCCCTTTCTGCACTACTTAATGTCAGGTAAATTCCTCTCAAAATAATTGCTTCCTCACCTGTGAAACGGAAATAGAATCAACCCACCTCTAAGACTGGTCTGAAGAATTAAATGAAATCAAGGCTTCAAAAACAACTGGCATAATGTGTCGTACCTATAAAGAGTACTCAGTAAATGTAAGATGTTAGACTCTAAAAGTGGGTGAAGAATAAGAAAGACAAGAGAACCCTCTCATCCACTTGAAGCAACAGAATGATGAAAATAATGCTGGATAAATGGAATCTCTCTTTTTGTTAAAAACATATTGCACAGAATAGTCCTAAAAAGCAGTTAGGCACTTTCCATCAAGTTCTTCCTAAAACATTCCTATTTCTTTGGAGTTCTTCCTTGTAATTAAAATAGGTAAACGGATAATCACCAAATTAAAAAAAAAGTACAAGAGTACAGTATTTTTGGCTGAATCTCTCATATTTCCATACATATGGAAAACAGGCCACTAGCATTAATTATTCATGCAGTAGGCAAAATAACTTCTTACATTCTTACACATCTCCTTTTGACCAGGTGTAATGGTGGTTATCAGTGATGATCACAGTGCATTTTTCCCTCTCGGGTGGCATAAATAACCATGCACTGTGTGAGAGGGCCAAAATGCAGTCTGCATGAGCTGCAATGGGAACTTAGGCACAGGAAGCCTGAAAAAGTGGGGGCTTCAGATAGAATCATCCTAGCAACTGTTGAAGAAAAGATGGGAGTGGAGAGCAGAGCGGCCCCAGGACACCTCCATGTGCTTTAAAGATTTAAAGAAAGATAGTCCTTCTTCAATATGGTTACAGGAACATGTTTTAATATACTGTTTCTATTGGAGAAACATGATTTACTGTTTTGTTGTAATAATGCACAACACTCAAAAGTGTGTGTGAATGTGAGTGGGTGTGTGTGTGGTGGAGTGGTATCTGAGTCTGTATGAGGATGTGCATTTGTGTAAGTCTGTGTGAGTATCAAGGCCAGTGTGTGTTAGTGTATGAGTGACTGTGTGAGAACATGTGCATGTGTGACTGTGAGAATGTGTGTTGGTGCATTAGTGTAAGTGTGAAGAGGGACCTTTATAAGGTCTGGGTAACATCTGAATGGTGCCCCTTAGATGTGGTGTTCTTGTGCACTCCCAAACCCGCAAAACCATAAGTGGCTCTCCCAAGGAGTGACCCAACTAGAGATAGGAAGAAATAAGAAACTATGCCATCCCCTAATGAAGATGACCTTTATTAACAGTGGCAATCTGTTGAAAGGAAGGGGATACGATGATCAATTCAAGACATTTCTAAAAGAGAATGCACAACGATGCCTAGTGATTTGGTCACTAAGTGGAGTTGAGAATGGGCAAGCATAGGATAATAAATATCATATATCAGGCATACATTTTCTCCAAAGCTTAAAAACTACCCATGGGATTTGGGACTTCCTCTGTTTTACAGGAAAATGTATAGCTAGAAACATTGGCTGTTCCAGATCACAAAGTTAATGGATGCTGAAATTGGTATTTGAATCCAGATCAGTCCACTTCCAAATCAGTACTTTATAGTCACTTCCTCATAGCCATTTACCAAGGTCAAGAATTTGGGAAATGGAGAATGATTTGAGGAGAAAGATAAGGAGTCAGTAAATTTCCTTTCACACCTGCCAAGTTTGAAATGTCCATGGAGATCTAAAGGGAATCCAGTATTGGAGTCTCTGTCTCACAGGCTAAGGCTGAAATTTCTGACTCAGCAAATAGTGTTGCTGGTTTCAGGCATGTACTGTGTTATTTAGATAAATGTGTGCATCATGAGTGCATAGAAGAGCATTTATTCAAAAGCACTGGATGTTTCTCCTTAAGAGCGCTTCCTATACACTCTCTGTTTAACCAGAGGCATTGGCCGCCTCAGGGAGGATTTGAATTAGTAGACCAGAAAGACAAGGAAAAAGATAATCGATTGAAATATTCAATTTTCAAAACAGAATTTTTGAGTCTACTCCAGCCAATCTTTGTGGAAAGGGAAAGGATTTTTCTATATTTTGAAAGCTCCCTTTCACACATCAAGCAGGAAACCTGGCTACTCAGATCATCTGGTTTTAGTGGCAGATATGATGTAAGGTAGGGGGTTCTCAAACTTTGTCAGATCACAAATCACCTGAAGAGCTTGCTTAAATGCAGCTTGCTGGGCCTCTCCCTCTGACAACCTTATTCAGTTGGTCTGGGGTAGAGACCAAATATTTTCACTTTTAACAAATTCTCATATGATGCAGAGTTGCTGGTACAAAAAACACTTCAAGAATCATTCACGTAAGGAAAGTTCTTTCCAGATACTAAGTCTTTCGAGGAAAGAAGAAAGGGGATTTGCAAGGGAGAAAGGTAGCTTGAAAATGATACATGAGTCTCTAAGAAGATATCAAAGACCTTCAGGCAAGAGGGTGGAAACCTAAAACACAGAAACTTCAAATACCCCCAGATATGGCGAGCAATAGACAGGCTGAGATAGGGCTGGTCCCCTGCTACCTTTTTATATACAGCATGATGCCAAAGCAGTGACATAGGAGAGGGATGGGGAGGTCCCTAGACAGTGACTCTGTCTGCCCTGAGTTTCTGTGCGGAGACCCAGTGGTTCCTGTGTGCTCTGGAAAAGATGAAACATGCCAAGAGGAAGGACAAACAAAGAGTGGACAATCCAAGGACTCAGAGAGATCAGGGGCTGGCAAACGTTTTCCGTAAGGGGCCTGAGAGTAAATATTTTAGACTTTGCAGGACATACAGTCTTTGTTGCAAGTACTCACAACTGCTGTTGTAGAACGAAAACTGACAGCCTTAGCCAACAAGCTAAATGGCTGGATTTAGCCCACAGCAGCTGGGTTTTCCTTGTATGCTGTAGTTTACCGACCCCTGCTATGGAAATCTCAAAAACCAGAGGAAAAGGAACCTCTGCCTCAACAGCATGTATGAGCATTACAATCCTGTAATGGCCAGACCTCGGTGGGCAAGAACACAAGATACAAGGCAACTATATCCCAGAGGACATCAATGAGGACAGAGACAGCACACAAACCAGAAGGAACTTCCTCTCTCATCATGAGAACATGGGAATTCAGCCCTGTTCCCTAGACCATCTTGGGAAAGAAAGAGAAAGGAATGTGGACTCACTTAGAGAAAAACATTCCTCACATGAAATATGAACTTTAAATTGACTGAGGATTTAGTCAACTGCAATTGAATTCCTCTGAAATAAAACAATAAAAACCAGAAGTAGTGGCTGAAATACCTTAACTTAGCAAAGTTGTTTTCTGTCTCCATCATTGAGGACAGGGTCTTGTTATTGATAAATAAAGCAGAATAGTATTTTTTGTATGTCTGAATGTGATGTGTAAATATCAACCCCAGGGTTTCAGGAGAGAAGAAATATCATTTCTGTCATCCTGTAAGTGCACAGGGTCCTGAAAAAATTAAAGTCAGGATATACAATACTTCCTCAGAGCAAATGATGTCAAAAGTAGAGGTTGCCTTAATTCCTCATATTTACTGCTTTCAGAGCACCTGTCAAACTTTATCATGAGCATTCTTTACTTTTTCAAATTCTCACCACTAGACTGAGAGTCTAAATTATAAGAATTACTTAGAACGAAATTTTTTCAGATTCCTGCATAGGTGTTCAAATTTTATGTTGAGTTTATGTAATTTTTACATGACTACAATTAAATTTGTTGCTGGGAAACCTCCTCATTAACCTCTTCATCTACTTTAGGTGTTACAATACAGAAAGATCATTGTGGTTTACCACACACACATATAATTATTTTCAATTATCTTTAACAAAAAAAAGTTGTGTTTAGAAATTTCTCTTTCCAGATGGCTACTGAGAACTTTCTCTTTTTTTTGTTTTGTTTTGTTTTCTGTTAATCTTTGTTTTTTAAATTTTATTATTATTATACTTTCTTGTTACATCTGAGTCAGTCTGTTAAATGAGTAGTCTTAGAAATTCTCTACTTCCCATTCTTTCTCTTTTTTCTTTCTTTTTTTTCTTTTCTTTTTTTTTTTTTTGCTATTTTGTGACACTATTTCAAAAACCAGGAAAACTAATACAGAGTTGGATTATGTAAGTAATTTCAGCTTAGCTAAAGGGTTCCACTAAAAGTTTCTCAGCTTCAAGAATCATGTTTACAGAACATAAAGCATAGGCACAATTTGTCTAGCAAGACTTCTTATTGTACACAACTATTGAGTTTTCAAGAACAGAAAAAAGAGAGAAAGTGAGAATGAGAGTGGTGTTATCTGTCTTTCTTTGCAAACTAATCAATCTTCAAAAGGAAAGGAAAGGGACCTCTCTCTTCCAAGGAAGGCTGACTGAAATGAGCCCCAAGCCCTATTACCCCTGTAAGAATGGACTGAATGGATCCCGCCTCAGGGAGCTTTGCCGGCCAGAATTAACCTGCTTCCTGGAGAGATAATGAGGAGGTGCAGCAGTGAAAAAGAGGCAACCATCTTCAAAGCCCATTCTCTCCTCACCCCAAACACTGATGGCAAAGATAGGGGCCAAGGTCAGGGACCTGTCAGAAGCCTTCAGTGAACTGAGTTATTCCTGGCAGATGGAAGAAAGCCAGGAGAAATAAATGCTAAAATCTTTCACTTCAGAACTTTTCTGAATCAGTCAAGATGACAGCAGAGAACTAGTATGTCCAAATATAAACATTGTATTTGAAGTTATTTGCTTATGCTTAGGATATTTTCTGGGAGACTTAAAAATATATCAAATGTCTCCATAAATGGTTTAAAATAAATGAGGCTAAATATATGAATTCATTTTCTTAAGCTTCTTACATCCATACACTGAAGTTGAAAACACACTATTAGTTTTATATGCTTTAAAAAGACAAAAAGTTTCCCAAATATACTTTACTTACAAACTATGTATCCCCTGTTTGTTAGTTTTTCTATCAGCTTAAGATGTTCTCTAAGAACAGAGAGAAGCATCTCAATTATTGTCACTAAAAAAATGAAGCACCATGTAATTAACGCCTTATCACAGAGTAAGCAAGCAATAACTATTTTCTGAAGGAGCAATGGCAGATGCATTTTTTGAATATGATTTTGTACCACATTTCCTTATTTTTGTAATTTGAATGATGCATCCACTGTGGATTTATATAAATTTAAAACATAAAACATCTGGGTACAGTGGTTCATACCTGTAATCTCAACCCTTTGGGAAGCTGAAGAAGGAGGATCACTTGAACCCAGGAGTTAGAGAGCAGCCTGGGCAACAGAGGAAGACACTGTCTCGATAAAAATATCAGAAAATTAGCCAGGGGTGGTGATGGTTGCCTCTAGTCCCAGCTATTTGAGAGGCTGAGGTTGGAGGATCACTTGAGCCCAGGAGGTTGAGGCTGCAGTGAGCTGCGATCATAGCGCTGCACTGAAGCCTGGGCGATAGAGTGAGACCCTGTTTCAAAAATTAAAAAAAATAAACTAAACTAAAAAAACCCTAAAATATTATTGCATGATCTAAATACAGCTCCTAAAACACTAAAACTGCCGTTTTCTTCTTTTGCTTATAGGTCAACTCAGTTCTTCCCCTCTCCCATTTATCCATTCACTTCCTCATCTCCCTACTGAGCTCCTATTACTTAGATAGAGATAGGCACATGCAATGAATGATGACAGGTAAAAGGAGATCTGGGATAAGTACTTATTATTTTGCATTCCCAGAATTTTCTCCCAACAACACATATGGTTTGGGTGAGATTATCAAATACACTGCCTCATCTACTTCTGGGCAACTAGAATGGACCTATTCATAGCCAGTCTTACTATTCTATTCTCCTCCATGGTAGGATTGGTCAAAAAACAGAAATGTGGCCAACCAAGGCTAATCATATTCCTTCCAGAAACATTTGATATATGCATTTTGTAGAAAGGAATTCCTTGACTCTGGCATAATGAGAAGTCAGGTAAGCTAAAAGCTGTGAATGCCTATCATTTATACATTGTACGAAGTGTTGAGAACCAGTTTCAGAATGAGCAAAATAGACGGATATAGAATAAAGAGTAGGAGAAAGAGAGGAAGAAAAAGAAGGACAAAGAGGAGTAGAGAGGAGCAATAAGAGAGGGAGGGAGGATGGATGAGATTAAGAATGACAAGAGGCACAGGAGTTAACACTGAGCATATCATTTCAGCTTCTGCTTCCAGACATGCCTGAAGCCAGCGATTCCCTGGACTTCCATGTTAAGTGAACCAACAAATTATGGGATAAACTAATTAACATAATTTTTTGACACTTGTCACTGAAAGATTCCTAATTCATATAGCACAATTTCTGACCTCAGTGTTAAGACACAGCTACATAAAGCTAATGACAGTCATTTTGCCTTTTATTATGAAGGTTAAAAATGATATCCCATAGGAAAATAAAAACAGCAGCTCATAGGAGCTCACACAGAACTGGAGAAAGTGGACAGCCTCCACACAAGATGTAGATGAACACACATAAAGGATAAGAGAAAAGGCATTTCAAGTGGAGGGATGCGTGCGAGTGAAAAGCAGTGTGGCAGGCACAGTTCTTTCACTGGCCCAGTCCCCACTCGCATTCCTTTCTCCCTTAGCCATCTTCCAGGTAGGGGCAGCCATGACTGGGTGTTGCCCAATGAGATGTGAAACAAAGACTACTGTTGTCAGCCTCTGAGAAAGCTTGTAATTTTCTGAAAAAAAGAAAGAAGTGACGGGAGGGTGGGGGGAAGCACAGGACAATCGGGTACAGCCCATTACTCATGCCCCATTCTACATCTCTTTTTTGCTTGCCTGGAACATGGCAGAGAGTTGAAGGTGCGGCAGCCTTCAACTGGGGCTTCAACCATCATGAGGACAAACGTTCACATAGTAAAGATGATACGGCTGAGAGGCAGAAAGATCCTGGGTCCTTAACAGCATCCCTGAGGAGTTACACTACCTCTGAACTGGCCGCCTCCCTGTGGACTTTTTCTTATATAAACACCAACAGCAGGGTTGTATGTTCTGTTATATGAACCATTCTTAACTGATACGGGAATGTTAGGAATAACAGCATGTGTGATGAAAAACTGGAACTGTCCAGCAGTTAAACACTTTTATGTTCAAATGTCTACCCTGAATAGCTGGGACCTGCACTGAAACTTTGAAATACTTGCAGAACGAGCACACTCAAAATAACACAGAGTTTAGGCAACTGGGGGGCATGAAGCAGTGAGTCGAAGCTGGAAAGAGATTGAGACTAGACTGTGGATAATCTGAAAAATCATGCTAAGGAGTATGATTTTATTTGGTATGGTGCATCTGAAATGTTTCATCTGTGAAAATAAGACATGCTACAGTCATGAGTCCATTGAGTCAATTGATGAGTAAAAAGAGCCTTCAAAAATCCTCTATACATTAGTATGTAAACCAAGAAGAACTTCACAGTATATTACAATTAATACTGGTTTTGTGACCTTCTAGTGCCTTTAATTTACCTCCAAAGTTTTATTTTAAAAGTTAAGAATTGGGTTTAAAATTCAAAGCCTGTAATTAGAGTAGTTATTAGATCACTGAAAACACCTGGCT
The DNA here is from genome assembly GCF_029289425.2 of Pan paniscus. Taxonomy (NCBI): domain Eukaryota; kingdom Metazoa; phylum Chordata; class Mammalia; order Primates; family Hominidae; genus Pan; species Pan paniscus. Next base: position 20,612,829 of record NC_073252.2, on the reverse strand, counting down.
TTTCACAGAAACTATCTGTTTGCAAATATATGTGAATGAGAGAAAAGATGGATCGAGTTTTTCTAAAAATAACCTTCAGAGCAGGAAAATGACTTACATGAAAAAAAATTAAGTATAATTACACCAAATGGCAGTTAAGGTATTAAGCATAAAAATTTTGGAGTTAATGAAAAGTAGGAACTAGAAAACAAACTATTAGAGTATGGTTACTGACTGACTTTTAAGTTTTACATTTTATTTGATATCTTTAGATTTTGTCATTCTTAATTATCTGTTAAAATGTTAAAATGGGCAGGTCAGCTTTCTTTTTCTCTTTGCAGTAGAGAGCTAATGGGTGAACTGTCCAGCTATCCTGAAATGCAGGCCCTTTTTCAATTACTTGAACCATTATTGAAATTAATGCTTACCCTTTCATATGTGCAGGCAGAAAGGATGCAGAAAGCTGTCTTTGTGGATGCATTATTCCATTTCCAAACACTCCACAGGGCACAAATGCTCCATCCCAGTATTTCTCTAAGTGTAAAGTCTGCTTTTCAGAATAAATCATTTGCACACAAGCTGGCAGGCATAATACTCTGATGGACAAGAGCAAAGACCAACTTTCCCTTCCTCGCTCCTTTCAAGTAGAAAAATCAATTGTAGATGGCCTTTCTGATTTGATATTTTTTGACATATATACAAGAAAATAACTTTTCCTATTGCTGACTTAAAATAGAAACTTAGAAACATTGCTTAAAAACACGTTTGCAATTTTTTAAGCAGGAGCAGTTTTTCTACACATCCCACAATTTACAGCAATCCTTTCGAAGACAGAAATACTTCCACTTATTACAAATTTTATTCTACAATGCCCCGTTCTCTTATAAATAGTTGCAGGAAAATACATGCTGCCTAGATTTTATAGATCAAATTTTACATTTAAATATTTCCCTTCTGGATCCTTATGGAAGTCAAATGATTTTTTTTATTCATAACCTTGATTCCCAAAGCTTTTAAATCTGCATAGGAAGTGTGTATGTTTCTTCCTAGATTTCTCTTTTGGTGGGGAGGAAGGGTGTCTTCCTGGAATTAATTTTATTCACTGCAGTTTTTAAAAATATTATTGTTATAATTAACTTCCCTCAGATTTCCAGAAAATTCTGATTAGAAATACATTGCTGTGTTGTAAGAATTTACCCAAACTGAATGCCCAATGGAAAACAGGTGGTCCTACTTTTACATTACCATGGGAGAGAAGTGAAACCTAAAGACAGAAACAATATTAAGCAAACATAGATGTAAATTCTCTTCTGCTTATTCTCCTGCTCTGCAGAAATAATTATGGTAATGCAGAAACACTACTATAGTTTATCTCTGTGGATTAATGGAACATATCTTTTTTGTATTTTGTTTTCAAAATGGCATTCTGGCTTAATCTTATTTTTATTTTTTGCTGTACATGTTATATATCACACATGTGTTTCAAATTAAGAAAAGGACATAAATCACAAATATTTGTATTCTCTAATTTTAATGTCAGATTGTTTAGTCTATATTACTTGTTCATGAGATTCACTATAAATTCTCCATTTAAAACAATATATATTTTTAATTAGGTATAAGAAGCAGAATCCAGTTCTAGTATTTACTGTTATTCGGTTGCTTTGATTATCATGGTTCAATAAGCCACGAGTGCTCTTATTGTTTCAGTCTCAGAAGGTGTACTGAACCTACAGACCCAGTCCCAAAGCAGTTTTTAAACATTAAAATCCCTTTTTTTTTAAAAAAAAAATTTCATTCCTCTTGGAAAATAAATTTTAAAGGAAGCATTTTAATATTAAGAAAAATAATATAGCCAATATTTAAGTTCTAGAACAGAAGTATTAGGCTAAAACATATTCATTTATAAAAAGTAAACAACAAAGCAAAGTCTTTGAGATTAAGATGAAGCAAAACCTTCCAGAATAACCTTCAGGAAAAATCCATGTTTGTGCGTTTGTTTTAATATAGTTTTAAATATAAAAACCTTACTTTTTAAGTGAATAAACATATTTATGCAAGCTAAAAAGAAGATACACATTATTTAAAAAAATACAAAAAAGTAAAACAGCACAGAATATAAAAATTTATATAATTAAACACAAATATTTAATTACATAAATAATATAAAATTAATGTTTATATTAATACAAACATCCATTTAACTGAATGTACGTAACCCAGATCAAAATTGTAACAATTCATAAAGCTGCTTGGAAAATCAATCCATGAAAAACAAGCTGTCCCTTTGCTTTCCCCCACAGTCCATAGAACCAATGAAAAGTTGACGCACTGAGAGCCTGCCTCTTCCGAGGTACCCTTGTCAGGTTCCCTTGAGACCTTGCTGCTCTGCGTTCCTGTTATGGAGCTCTCTCCTCTGCCTTCACCCACCCTGTGCTCCACAACTGACTCCAAGCCCCAACCAAAAGTTACAAATTAGGCAGACAGAACCATCCTTGATAACATGGTTTAAATTTCCCAGAGAAATCAGTGTGTCCTTTGTCCTGGGCACTCTCACCTACCTCAGGAAAAAGGCCATCCAGGGCAGGAAAGGAGGACAAGATGGAGCTGGAGGGAAAGCATGGGCTAATTAGGCTGTCCCTTGGAAAGTACTTTTCACCAAGAGAACGCAGCCATATTTTGAAAATTCTTTCTTAATACAGTGTAGCAAAATGAGCAGGAAACATCATGAATGGTGTATTTTGAATTAAGGTCGAAAATAATTTTAAACTTTTTTGAATTTAAACTTTCTGAATATGATTGTTAAAAAAAATTTAGGATATATTTACAGAAACTCATTGGGCTGTACACCCAAAAAATGTGAATGCTTTTTGTGTAAATTATACATCAATAAACCTGAGTTTTTTCTTTGGAAGAGAAAAAAGAAATAAAAAATTAAAAATAAAATATACTTAGAGATACCTAACATTTCTTATGCAAAATTGTTTTTATGTTGTAGAATCTTTAAAGGTATTAGCTACTTTAAAAATTCAATATGCCATTTTAATGTTATACATTATAACAATATGTATAAAGTAGCTAATATACATTCAATCAGGAAAGGCCAACATATTAGGTTTGTACAAAAGTAATTGTGGTTTTGCCATTACTTTTAATTGAAAGTAATGCACCTGCCTATATTTAATGCACTGCTACTTCATCACTAACATTTTATAAGTTTGGATTTAATGCTACTGCTAACATTCATGAAGTGATGTGTACAATCTAAAGAGAGATCCTGAAATATAATATTTTAATATGCTGTCCTCCAATTTTAGCTTTATTTTTTATTAGTAGTACATGATTTAGTTATTTAAAGCTAAAAAAATTAAGTTCATTGATGGATGGGTAGATGGGTGGATGGGTGGATGGATGGATGCGAGGCAGAGCAAGAGAAGGAGGGAAAAGCTCTAATAATAAAACCTAATATATGAAATGAATATACCTCAAGTGAATCTGGTTGAAGAAGATATGAGATTCTCTAAGAAATTTCTGGAGACCTTTAGGATATCGTTTGAAAACCACTCAAGGAGCCTTAATAATAGTTAAAAAAGAAAAATTCTACTAAGGTTTTTAAAAAATTCTGTAAAACAAAGAATGTCCTATAAGGTAAATGAAATATCAAATATTGAACATGCTGATTATAATTTGTTAATCAGCTCTGATTAGCATTGAGAGATATGGCTGATATAAAATAAGAATATTGATTCATTTCTCCCCCTCAATTTGTTTGTTTGCAAAACAAGGGTGATGGCTCACATAGTGAGCTCACAGGGTAAGTCACAGGTTGACTTTAAAAATTAAATGAATTCATACATGTAATGTGGATACAGCACTGGCTGACACCTAGTAAGCTCTCAATAAATGGTATCTATTTTTTAAAAAATAATCTCTTACAACTATTATTCCTTCTGAAAGAAAAGTATGTACGATGCACAGTTTTTCATAAATTTTATTAAGAAATCTAATTCAGCCACCCCACAAATCCTGGTTTTAATTTAATCACATATATTTTTTATGTAATTTACACAATTTTCACAATTTTAATGTATACCATTTTATTTAATTTAAATAATTTTTTTAAATGTTATTGAATTTTTCTACTATTGAGTCACTCTATGCTTCCTGTAAAGTATAAAATAAAATCAAAGTTATTGTTCTTAATGAATCACAGTACAAAGAAAACTAATTTACTAAGTAACCTGTTAAAAGAGAGGCTTATATCTACAAGTTGGATTCCTGAGGCTCTTCTCATATTAAAGCCCTCTTGCATTTGTCTAGGATGAAATGAGGTCATGAAACCATTTAGAAGTTCCTAGGGGAAGATCTAGCCAAAATGACAAATGACTTACCTCTCACTTTCAGAGACTTCTAAAACTCCCACTAACGTATTAGCATTCCTCTATTCAGCTTTTTACAGAGCAGAAAGAAAATTAAAAAGGGACAGATAATAGGCATTCAGTTGATATTTATTGAACTTTTTGGTTAATGGAATGACAATACAGAGGAAAAGAGAGAATGTTAGGAAGTTTTCCTATCCCTATGTATCTTTCAGCGAAGATTAAAGTGTAGAGAGGGAGTGAGCAGAGTCCTGTCACATGACCTGAGCTGGAAGAGAAAATGAGGAATCCTTTTCATTTTCCTACCTAGGTACCATACCATTTCTCCACTGTGCTGCTCACTGAATACTCTTTCTTCTTAACAACCGCATCATCTTCACGTCTTCTCTAAAATGCATTGTCACTCTTGGGAAGAGCCATTTCATTTCACTTCCTCATTCTATCAAGCCATCTCCCTCCCACCATGATAAATCTACTTCCTGCTTCAAGACTTTGTAGGTCTGCTAAACATGAGGGTAGCTGACTTCCAGCAAACCTCAGAGCTGCCTTTTTCCTTACTGCCCCCACATTTGTACTCATTCATTAAGCAAAAACAAAAAAGCTTAATGTCTTGTGTGGCAGCCACTGGCCTTTTAACAATTTTTAAAGTATAACAAAATGTACTGATTCAACATTTCTAAGCACCTCTTCTCTAGTCTTTATCTGCTTGGTTCAAGACCTAAGCTTTGCTTACCTTGAGTCTAAGATCCCTAGACAAAGGTAATGGCATCCTAAGTGACACTGCTAACTCTAATCTAGCTCCCTTTGCTATGTCCTCTCCATTGGCACAAATGCAATCTTTTCAACATATGAATCTGAATATTATTTGTCTCTAATTTTTAAGTGCTCAGTAGATCTCTGTATTGAACAAAGTGGCATCCGAATACCTTCTCATGCCATGCAAAGCCCTTTGTAATACTGGCTCATGGACCTAACCAGAAATCCCTCCCTACACACCAAAACACACCATTCTTTGGCCATGTGGAGCTGTTCACACATCCATCTGTGTTTTTTCACCAACTTAAGTTCCTTTCCTCCTTTCACTCCTTGGTGAACACATCCCTCCAGACCCCATTCAAAAGTCGCCTCTTTAGTATAGCTTTTCAGGCTCCCATATTATACTCTGCCTTCATAATTGCCATAGTGGACTATAAAGACGTTTTATAATTGGGATATGTGTTGGGTACCAGTTTCATGGTGGCAGAGAACATATTTTAACTTATATTTAGAACTCTTACTGTGGGCTTGGCAAGAAACGATTCTCGAAGTTGGGATATTTTCCTGGTTTCTACTGAAATATCATTATATATATATCAATCTTGTCTATTTATGTTAAGAACCCAAAATGATTGTCCGAATTTTACAGAAACTTTGTATCTAGTTGATGTTGTGGTTGTTTCACACAGTGAATATATTATTCTTCAGGACACTATTGACTTGAACAATCCAAATCCCTGGCATCTTATGTTTATCTGCCCCTAAAGTGACTGCTGTATATGCTATCAGAAATACTGTCTTTTTTTCACATTAATTAGAAAGTTAAATGTCCAATGGGAAAGTATATTCACTGAAATTAGAAATGATTAAGACAACCCTGAGTTTAATTAACTTCAAGGTGCATGAGTTCGCCAAACTTCAAAATAGGAACAATGCTACCTAAATCATAGGGTGGTTCCTCGGATTAAGTGAGATAAAATATGTAAAGCACCTTAGAGACAGATTATCTCACAGAGTAGACACCCAAATTTTTCCTTAATATTTTTCTTGAAAATTTCTTCAAAATAACCGTTTTAAGCTTATCGCGATACTCTACCTGCCTCGTCAATTTAAATTTACAAAAAAGTAAGACTCCGTGCCTGATGTGAGTAAGAACAACAGACTTCTATTCATTACTGTAACTTTTGGCCCACAATTAATTAGTTTGTGTTAAAAATACAGTGGATACATGCATCAACATGCAGAAATATGTATCTGCTTTATTCTTTTGCTTTGCTCCCAATATGCTATGTAATAAAACCAGTCCGATCACTCTATGATGTCTAACATATAACTTACCTTAACTGAAAAATGTCTATCAGCAATTGAGAAGCAGATCCAGTAATCTATCCTAAGGGATACGTAGGCTTATGAAGTACAGAAGGAAAGAGAACATGAAGGGATAGGTCTGATTTTCTGGACCAATTATGTAAGTTCTTAATGTTAAAAACAACATTAATACATACAGTCACCCAACCACAGGTCTTACAGGCCTTTAAATTAAAGTGAATGTTATAAATAACCATAAAATGCATTTATGTAACAATTAAAATCCACATATCACCTGAAGTAATTCCTTAAATAAATAAGGAAAAAGTATTAAAATAAACTTGAATGGATATGATGTTATTAATAAACTTTAACATCTAATAATCAATGTAGTCTATGTAATCTACCAATAAAGGGCTAGCAAAGTTTGTGTCTGTAGCAATATTAATATTGTACAATTAAGATTTCTGAAAATCAGAATTTGAAAGTATATTGGGGGGAATAAAAGCTGTTAAGAGACCAAAGTCTAATAACTAATTTTAAGTAAGCCATATCTGATAATAGTATGTCTTTCAAACATCACTGATTTTGTCTTTCTTTTCATGTCCTATATCACAAACCAGTAATTTCAAAGCACTTGTAACAAAAGAAAAAGACTACCTACTACCTACTACCACTTTTTACATAATCGTTCTTTTAAAACTAGTAATGATATATAGGTATTATGTAGTAGCATCTATTTAACTCATGCACAGTGATATCCCCATCTTATACTCCAGAATTAGAAACTTGAACTAACTGTGGAAAAAGAGCATATCTCTAATTTGTTGTTGTTATTAAGTTATAATATGAAAAGAGAAAATAGCAGAGACAAGTAAAATCAACTGTATTGATACTATCAAACATCACATTCATTTTATATTCCTAAAACCTCTTAGGACTAACAAACAAATTTAACCAAGGAAAAAAGTGAGTAATAATAATATTCTGTTACCTAATAGTGGTACTTGCTTTAAAATTTGTTAAAAGCATTAAAATTCCAAATCAAGGTGTCTGACTTTGAAACTTCCCCCAATTAAAGGAGTAATGGAAACATGATGTAACCTTGATGGGAATAGCACACAATTTCCAGGCTGAAAGACAGTGGTAGATGTTAACTTAAAATATTTGCCAAAAATATTACACATTACAAAATGCTGGTTTAACAAAATTTTAAATCAAATTCAATAGAGAAGAAAAATTGTATTTGTTTTAACTTGTAACAAATACATATTTTTTTCAAAGTTTTTGTTTTGTTTTGTTTTAAACTTGTATGCCCTACAGACTGAGAAGCAATTTTTCTGTTTTCTACATTTACAAGATCATTAGTTTACTAAGGAGATTTCAAAAAGAAACACCAGTGGCTGGAGTCCCTGAATCTTTAAGCCCTGGGCTGGGAGGTATGGAAAGTGGCCGGAGAGCTTTGCACTGAAGAAGGAGCGTTTCCAGGCAACCTTGCACAGTTGAGCAGCCACAGGCAACTGAAACAATGGCTAACACTGGCAGAGATCCATTAAAGGGGAGTCTGCAGAAATACACTGTGTGTGTTTATCCTTTTACTAAGATTAACAAAAAGTCTAAATATGAGCTAGAGTAATACAGGGAGAAATACTGGAGAAATAAGCTAAGAAAAATAATGTATTCTCTATGTTCTTTTAAATGGCTTTAAATGCATTGGACACTATTTCAGGAATATTAACCTATTTGTGTGAATAAAGCATTCACTTTTTTCTTAGTTGTCAATCCACATTATGAATAGAGTGTGTTAGGCTACATTTTACTATGCGTCGATATCTAACTAGGTGATCTGATCTTGTACCGCTGGTAACCTCAACTTTGCACCTGTCTTAGTTTGAAAATGGAAACACACTAAAATTAAAAATTGATGATACTTAAATAATACCATATTCTGGGATATTTGGCCTGGGTGGAGAGGAAGGAATAGAGTAGAAGGTGGTTACACACAGCCTTTCATAGAATCACCTAGCCTCAAAATTCTAGTGACCAGACTCCAAATTCTAAATAAATCAAATTTAAATAAATCTTCTTATGCTGGCTTTTGTTCTAATATTGATTATGCTTCATTTAATAACTTCAAGTTACTGAATGGCATCCCAAAATAAAATGTCCACTAAAAACAAACACTGAATGATTAACAGATCTATACATCTTCATAATCACTTATCTTGTTCCCTATTTAACAATATTATATACAGCTCTATTTGATCTATGTATTTAAATTATATTTTTTATAATGCTAGGTCCTTAAAAGTCTGTATCCTATCAGTCAAATGTATGCATCAGATTTATAAATTGAATTACATTAGATGACCTAATAATAATAGTAGTAGTAGTAGTAGTAAACTGCTATCTCTTTCCATAGCTATTTAAGGAAAATTTTGAGCTTGATAACAATCAGAGACATATAAAGATAATCTGATAATCAGATAATCGCGTCACTTTCTTGCGTACTTCTATGTAGATATCAGTCTGAAAAGACCACCTGGAATATTAGAAACAAAGTAAAGTTTTGGTTTACTTAAAATTATGGATCATACAGTTTTCTTAGAGTTGACAGTAGACTATAGTTTGGTATTAAATCAAAGGTTTCATTTCATATGTGCTTCATACAATGACCACCTGCATTTGCTAGGAAAAGTAGCATTTAAAATGTAAGCTTTCCTTAAGAAAATGTCTTTTTTAAAAAAAATCTCATCTGCCCTGAATACACACCTTGCAATGGAAAACAATAAGGAGAATATTCTCTTGGAAAGAATTCTACTAATGGAAATGTGAGTAATAATTAAACATGTTTTTTTCTCATTAAATGAAATAAAACTGGACTTTCTGTCATGCTCTAGCAAAGTCAGAAAGCCCTCAAAGGCACAAATTACCCCATTCAAAGGCTCTGCAGTAATAGAAATCTACAGAAGCAAGATCAATTTGCAAGCCATGGCCAAAGCCTTATCTGTTTACTAGTAGAGGAGGTGTTAAGCAGTATGATTTAATATTCATTCAGCCAGAAGAAATGCATTACACATTGAAGCTATGTGCAATGTTGATAATTACACACCTGTTGCCATGGTGATTTTAGAAGCTGCAGTGGATATAATTAAAATTCCAAACTAATAAAATCACCTTACCAAAACCTGATAACTTTAATCAACACAAAAATTAGGAAAACATATTTCAAATCATTTTAAGCAATAACTTAAAAATGAGGAAAGGTAAAAAAGAAACAGAAAAAGAAAGAACAGCTAAGATGGCATTTTTTTTCTTGCCCTTGCTTCTTTCTCTCTCTCTCTCACACACACACACACACACACGCAGACTTGCCACACGTGTCCATTTTTTTCAAAAGTTTTTTCTTCAAAATTCTCAAAGTAATTGTATTAATTCTGTTATCATATTGCAGCAGATGGTGACAATATATAATTAGATTTGGTAGGCTTTGCTCACTGAGATCAATTTCTATAGTCTCCTCTACCATTTAACCATTTAGATTGTTTGCAAACCCTACTTAATAAAGAGTAAAGACATTTATAGCATGCTGTGCTCATTCATGCAAAAATATAGTCAGTTTTTAAAAGCCATGCAAGGTACCTCCAAGACCTTTTCCAAAAACATGCCATGAAGAAAACGTTTATATATTTTTGTTTAAAACAGTCACCAAAACTTTGGAACATTTTTAGTGCCCTTAACAATGTGCCTGGTGATTGCACAGTTGGATGAGAATTTTGTGCCCTTGGTCATCCAATCAGTTGAGGACCCAGATTAGGACTGTCAAATTGTGTCAGGACTTTGCAGTGAGTGCTCACTAGAGTGCCTTTAATCCTCCAAGGTTTTCTCAAATGTCACTGCCATCTGGAGGAGAAGGAGCTTCCCTGCTGGGCTCCACTGACCACAAATTACCTTCTAAAGAGAAAGACAACAATAGAGAGCAGTTAATAAATATTTGATTTTTTTTGCAGAAAGGAAAAGTTAAAAAAAAAAGAAAAAAAACTACCTTTCCGTCTTAATTTAGCATTAAATGCTTTAATGCAATATACAAAAATGACAAATTGATGCCTGCCTGGTAGTTAATTTGAGGGAAATTGCAAAAATTTCTTAAAAATTTTTAGCAAACTGTGAGAGGACACTTAAGTCACTGCTAACACAGCACTCTTTTTTTGCAGTTTCCTCTGGTTTTGGAATAACGGATCATTTTATCCTACGCAATGAACATGATTACTTTTAAGTTATGGGAAGTATACTTTATTATGCAGATCCCATCTCTTTCCAATGTTAAATGAGCAGTGTTACCAAAAACTTAGTAAACTGAGATTAGAATAACCTAAAGTTTATTGCAACATTTCTTCTAATCCCCACTGCAAGTTCTAAAAAGAAATCTGGTTCTAGTTTCCTCATTTAAGGATATGACTATTATAATCCTCTTTTCTAAAGAAAGTCACTTCCTTGTCTGGCACAAAAAAGAGTGGGAAATAGGAAACCAGCTGCATTTCTTCTTTTAAGGGACACTATCTGCAGCTGCATTCAGGATCTATAAGCCTCTAATGTATTTACCTGTATTCTCCAAGTGCAAGAAAAATTCCTCATAACAGAGTTGTAAAATATTTTGAATACGGTGTAATAAATAATGTATGCAGCCTGTTCTACATAAAATAACTGCTTTTTGTTTTTTTTAAATAAATATTCTTCATTATTTGCACTAGCTCCTGCCTTTCTGTTTATGTAATTCATAAAGAATATTTGTGTAACATGCCTGGATACAGTAAAAAGCTTTATTATATCACAATTAAGTTTCATACTTGGTCATTATACTTGCTTTTTTAGGGATGTCTTCTGAAAGTATCTTCTTAAAGTTCAGAACAAAATAACTGAGTTATGCATAAATTCTATAATTTTCATCATGCTTTAAAGTAAAGCTCCTTTTTTTCCTGTAAAGTTAAAACTTTAACTTTCATGATGTTCTAATGTTTTACCCTTTGCTAAGTGATAATTATCTGGCAGAAATATGTCATTCCACATCTGCTATGAATGCACACACAATCTGAATCAATACAAACCTGTTTTTCCTACTATAGCACCTCTAGCTAAAAACCAGGCTCTAATCCAGAACAAAGGCAAGATTGATATACTCTGAGAATTCATCTGATGCTTCTCTGTTATACTGCTGCATTCAAATTGCATCTCTAGATGATTATACAACACATTTTATAAAGGTGTGTAATCTATATTATTTTTTCTGTTTTACTGCAAATTTGTTCACTAAGTCAAATTATTATTATCATTATTATTTTTAGATGGAGTCTCACTCAGTTTTCAGGCTGGATTGGAGTGACGCACTCTCTGCTCATGGCAACCTCTGCCTCCCAGGTTCAAGCGATTCTCCCACCTCAGCCTCCCGAGTAGCTGGGACTATAGGTGCACGCCACCATGCCCAGCTAATTTTTGTATTTTCAGTAGAGATGGGATTTCACCATGTTGAGCCAGGGTGATCTCAATCTCCTGACCTCGTGATCTGCCTGCCTCAGCCTCCCAAAGTGCTGGGATTACAGGCGTGAGCCACTACATCCGGCCTCAAATATTTCTTAAAAGATATTCATCCAAAGTCTGCTACAAAGTTTAATATGCCTTGAGCCCTAATAAATTTGAAGGTACAAGTTAATATTTTTCCAACAGCCAAAATTTTAGGTAGTGTTTATCTAATTTGACATATTTATATGTAATAAATCTAGCCTTAGTGATTAATATTTGTTACGTATTAACAAACTCCTCTATTCTCTAACCTGTATTAATCTGGGTTGGAAAAAAAGTTAACTCTTGATAAACATCAGAGAACTGATGACAAAATATCAGTTAAAACATGAAGAAAAAATGCACAAACTATATCTGTTATAATAAAAAAATAAAAGGTGAGAAGAGGCTTTTATTCTGCACAATCAGCAGGAGTGACAGGTTCAACGGATGATGAATAGCGTTATGCATTGAGTTACAGTGATGATTTTAAGTTCAGTAAGTGACACATTAAGTACTGCTATAACACAAGAGTTCAATCAATCTTTAGAATGCTAAGAGAAAAATGACTGTACAAAAGAAAAATTGCATACATAGAGACATACAGCACTGACACTTTGCCAGCATAAACTGAGAATCTATTTAACAAGCAGCAGATATAATGTCATTCTCACTCTGTAAGAGAAATTCAAGCATGTGCATGATTTAAAAACACCAACAGAACCCAAGAATATGACTGTTATATGCCAATCAAGAATAAATGCTGAGACAAGAACTAAGAAAAGCTATCAACAGCCCCCATCAGAGAGACAATCATCAAAACACAAACTGCATTGTCATTTATAGACCTCTGCTGACATTCATAATCATAAACAAACTGAGTTGCTTAAGCAGGAGACTTTTTCAGCACCCCATTAACACACTATTGTTTATGTGACACAATAGGTACTCACAGGGACAAAGCCCAGGGCCTTCCTTTCATACTGTCCCACTTCAGAGCTGCCCAGGACTGCCCATCCACTCTTCCCACACTCCATGTGACCCTGCTTCCCCACTCACTGATCTTGTGCCCGGGATGGTCAGTGTCCTCATCTTTGTAAGTGGAGGTTGTCACCTGGCAGTAATGATGATTGAGTAACCTGGGGAGCTGTCTGTGGTAGAGAGGAATCAGGGTGGGAATTCTCATATAAGTGTAACGGCCCAGTGGGTTCTTCTTGCCCACTGCCCAGAAAGGCCAATTTATGAAGACAGGGAAATTGCAATAGAAAAAGAGTTACTTTCTATGTCCTAATATATTATAATGTCATATCTACACATCCATAGCCAAGCAATGTTTCTGCCATTTGTGAAACAGACTATAGGCCGGGTGTGGTGGCTCATGCCTGTAATCCCAGCACTTTGGCAGGCCGAGGCGGGTGGATCACCTGAGGTCAGGAGTTTGAGACCAGCCTGGCCAACATGGCAAAACTCCGTTTCTACTAAAAATACAAAAATTAGACAGTCATGTTGGTGGGAGCCTGAAATCCCAGCTACTCAGGAGGCTGAAGCAGGAGAATTGCTTGAACCCAGGAGGCGGAGGTTGCAGTAAGCCAAGATTGCACCATTGCACTTCAGCCTGGGCAACAAGGGCAAAACTCCGTCTCAAAAAAAAAAAAAGAAAAAAAGAAACAGACTATATCAAACCTCAAAAACATGTACAATGAAGTTGTGTGTTCCAGATCTACTGTGAACAATGGCCAATGCTGCACTAATACTTTTCAAATATTTTGTTTGCAGTATTAAAAGTTATTAAAAAGAGAATTTAATAGAAAGAATATGCATTTTAATATTATATTACTTTTATAATTAAAAGTTGAAATTATTTAACTATTTATTTTTTTTGTAGAGATGGGGTCTTACGTCTTGCCCAAGCTGGTCTCAAACTCGTGGCCTCAAGTGATCCTCTTGTTTTGGCCTTCCAAAGCGCTAGGATTACAGGCATGAGCTACCAAACCCAGCAATTTGAATATTTAAACAGAAAAATCTAACTAGTGTTTCCCTAGTAACTGAACAATTGTTACTAGCTTCCACATTTTTATTTCAAAAATTAAATATTTACATAATAATGATGTACTTAATATTTTCAATCCATTTGTTTTCTGGATTTTAGGAAGAGACTTACATATTATTCTGCAAAATAAGCAGAAATGATAGGGCCATCAGATGATGCGGGATCTTATGAGATGAGCCATAGTGATATAATGATAATATGACAATGATTCACTATATCTCACACATGGACTTGAGAGATTGAAACATTATTGACTCCAGTAAAATAGAATTTGCTCATGCTTTGGGAAATCTACTGGTTCCAGACTACATAAAAGTTATTTTTAAAATTGGGTTGGAGGATATTTGTACTCAGCATTAAAAAAAAAAAGCAAGGAGAAAAGCGTAATCACTGAGAAAATACTATATCGACTTATTTAATTAAAAAATCACTTCAGAATCAAAAGTATGCTCTGCTCAGTGCTTATTAATTGAGCTATCCCACAGATGGTTACGTTTTAAGGAACAAGGTTTAAACTTCAGAGGGTTTGCAATCTGAACAAAAAGTACATGATGCCTACCTCTTAGTAATTTATGCCAATATATGAACTATCCAGAGCTTAGGATAAAAATCACTCTTATTGCAGTTTACTGTAAATGCAAATGCACATGTAGAATGCAAATACTAGGATGAGTTACTCCAAGTAGAATATTACTTATACAGATTCAGATCAAAAAATAAAACAGTGCATTGTAAAGTTGTGTGGTAGTGGAGGAGACATATGTTATTCTTCTCTTGAAGAGACAGAAAGATGTGTAGTACATGCCTAGAGCACTATAGGCCATGATGCCAAAGGAATCCAACCTTTGTGCTGAGATGCCTCACCAGCCCAGATCTCTTATCAGAACTGAACCCATAGGGTCAACATTTTATTCTACATCTCTACAAAGATGTCTAATAAGAAATTCAAATATAAAAGTCCTAAGATTATGGTTCTCAATCTGTGCACAAAAGCAATTTGGGGAATTCATGGGGCTTTCGTGATACTTTAACATTTTCAGGGAAACACAATGATACTGAACATTTATTGAAGTCCACATCAAAAACTAGCTTCAAGTACTTTGCAGTTTCAGGAAACGTGGAGCTCACAGTACATTTCTTTCAATAGCATCATATCTTTATAAATCTGGGCTTTAGTGGTTACCATTAGAATAAAAAAGGGAACTACTGCATGAAAATCCATGCAGAACAGGAAGTGAGGGTGACAGTATCCAATCTCAATCTAAGGGCAAGATGTTCTGTAGAGCCCAATAGGTGTGCACATCCTTATTAGGAAGTGATTGCGTTTATATAAGCTGGAAACAAAAATATTAATTTTCTTCAAGTCCTTATGTATTATTTTATCAAACAGCTACTTAATAGTAAGGACATAAATCTTACATCGTTTGGAACTAACTGCCGAATAAATCAACTCTCAGGCATTTCTTTTGGACTGAGGGTACCATGAACATTTCCTAAGAAACCAAGAAACTATGGAAGCCTCTTGTCCACACCGAATTCCTATCTGTAATAAATATGCAATCACCTTTGTAGTTCAACATCTTCACTTTCTCTTTGGGAATGGCACAATTTCCATATTACCAGTCCAAGCACCTCAGATGGAGTTGACTCTACTACTGATTCTAGGAAAAGGCAAAGTGGAGTCAGGCTAATTAGAACATCACAGTCTTCTCACCACAGTGATTTGTTTAGATTCAGAAGCAGCCATACGACTTAACTGGAACAAATGCAATGAGGCTTCTCACTGGGATTTCTGTGAAAGTGCCAAGTAATTTCTTTCTGTAAAACTTGAATCTGGGAGGATGAACTCCCAGAGCTGCAGAAGGCCACTGTGTGAAATCAGAATGAAACCAACACAGGATATTTAAAACTCAAGAGGTTGACAAACGAACTCTTAATGACAGAGCACTTATATTCCAGTCACCTGGGATTACAGTTGCAATACTACATGCCACTACCTTATTCTCCCCTTGTCTAGCACAGTGGCTGTCATTAGAACTTGGCAGCTCATAGCCTTGCCCAACTAGAGGCATTGGCATCATCTGGAAGCTTGCTAAAAATGTGAGTCAGGCCGGGTGCAGTGGCTCACGTCTGTAATCCCAGCGCTTTGGGAGGCCAAGGCAGGCGGATTGCCTGAGGTCAGGAGTTCCAGACCAGCCCTGGCTAGCCTTGTGAAACCCCATCTCTACTAAAAATATATTAAAAAAAAAAATAGCCAGGCATGGTGGCGCATGCCTGTAGTCCCGGCTACTTGGGAGGCCGAGGCAGAAGAATTGCTTCAACCTGGGAAGTGGAGGTTGCAATGAGCCAAGATCATGCCACTGCACTCCAGCCTGGGCAACAGAGTGGGACTCCATCTCAAAACAAAACAAAACAAAACAAACAAACAAAAAACATGAGTCTTGGGCCTCATCTAAACCCAATGTATCAGACTCAGCATTTTAACAGATGATTTCGTTGCTCACTAAACTCTGAAAACTTATGAATTAAAATTAAAAACTTTAGTCAAATACAAAAATAAATACATACGTAAATACATAAATGGTCACCACTGGTACGGTGTTGGTACACACCCTTTCTAAAATTAGATTATACCAACAGCATCCAGACTTTTATTCAATGTTTAAATTGTAACAGTACTAGTGTTTTGTTTTGTTTTCCTAAAACAAAGATTTGTTCATGAAACAATGATATTGCTTAAAATCCTTCCATGGCTTTCTAGTGTGTTAGAGAATAAAGTCAAAGCTCATTATACACAGCATAAAAAGATGCTAGAGCCAAGTCCCTGGGTATCTATGAGCTTTACTTCTCTTCATTTCACCCTTTGCTTCTGTTGCATCTGCCGTATTACACAATGTGTAGTTTTGAAAGGGTATCATATCTGCTTCATCACTGCTCTCTCGCCTTCTCAGTTGCCTAACTTGGCTTAAAAGAATGAGAGTTTAGCAAAATAGTAAATAGCATGGGCTTTTAGCTAAGCCTGATGGATGTTTCCATGCATATAATTTATAAAAGGCAAAACTCTTAAGGATTCCTGACATATTTGCCACTCATATCAGAATGAACTGATGGTGTTTTATATTCTGACTTATCTTTGGTGAAATACACTGATGCCTGTAACCCAGTGCCCACTAAAAAATGCCACAGGACTAAGTAAGGTAAATAATGTAGTCTTCTCCCTCACCACCATGCAATAGACTCATGAAATCAAACTGCACTGTACCCCTAAATTTATACAAATAAAAAAAGAATTCAGTCTTCTTAATTATGTACTTAAATATTTGGCAAAGTGAGTTACATAGCTGGAACAGTATATGGTATCATGAAAAGTCCTGGGATTCTAAGGTTGAATAGATGTGGGCTTGAGCCCTGCCTCCTTTACCTAACAGAGAAGCATCCATGGCAAACAATCCCTCAGTGCTCTATAAAACGGCAATAACATCTTGCTGACACATAAGTGCCAATCCGCTTCCTTTTCTTTACCATCTTCCATCTGGCTACTAATCTGACTCATTTTCTGATATTTTCCAAAGGATAATTGGTATCATCTGTGATGGTTAATACGGAGTGTCAACTTCATCATAATGAAGGATGCAAAGTATTGTTACTGGGTGTGTCTGTGAGGGTGTTGCCAAAGGAGATCAACATTTGAGTCAGTGGACTGGGAGAGACAGACCCATCCTCAATCCGGGTGGGTACCACCTAATCAGGGGCCAGCGTGGCTAGGCTAAAAGCAGCAGAAGAACATGGAAGGACCAGACTTGCTGATCCTTCCGGTCTTCATCTTTCTCCCGTTCTGGATGCTTCCTGCCCTCGAATACCAGACTCCAAGTTCTTCAGCTTTAAGACTCTTGTACCTACACCAGTGGATAGTCAGGGGCTCTCAGGCCTTTGGCCACAGACTGAAGGCTGCATTGTCAGCTTCCTGACTTTTGAGGTTTTGGGACTTGGACTGATCCACCACTGGCTTCCTTGCTTCTCGACTTGCAGACAGCCTATCATGGGACTTTACCTTGTGACTGTGTGAGTCACTTCTCCTCAATAAACTCCCTTTCATATATCCATATATGCTATTAGTACTGCCCCTCTAGAGAACCCTAATACATCATCCAACACTATATCTGTTACAGCGTAATTTATTAACAGTCTTTCATACCTCAATAACTTCAGATTTTAACAGTGGTTCATAACCAGGTGTTATTTTGCCCCTCAGAGGATATTTGGCAATTTCTGGAGACATTTTTTATTGTTATAATTGAGGGATGCTACTGGTATCTAAACAGGACAGCTTCTCATATACAAGAATTATTTGGTCCAAAATATCAAGAGTGGCCCAGAGTGATGGCTCATGCCTGTATAATCTCAACACTTTGGGAGCCCGAGGCAGGCGGATAGCTTGAGCCCAGGAGTTGGAGATCAGCCTGGACAAGAGAGGGAGGCTCCCATCTCTACAAAAATATTTTAAAATTTAGCAGGGCATAGTGGTGCGTGCTTGTCGTTCCAGCTACTTGGGAGGCCGAGATGGGAGAATTGCTTGAGTCAGCGAGTTCGAGGCTGCAGTAGCCATGGTCATACCGCTGCACTCTAGCCTGGGTGGCAGAGAAAGACTCTGTCTCCAAAACAACAACAACAACAAAAATAAATAGTGCCTAGGTTGAGAAACTTTGGATTACAAGGGCAAATGCAGAATTAGTCTACAGATATCTTGCTTCAAGGTACTTCTTTTCAGGAAACTGGCTCCATGAAGATAGTAGAAAGGGGGTCAAGAAGAGTCACATAGAAATAAATATTTCAGGCCAGACGTGGGTGCTCACGCCTGTAATCCCAGCACTTTGGGAGGCCGAGGCGGGTGGATCACGAGGTCAGGAGATCGAGACCATTCTGGCCAACACGGTGAATCCCCATCTCTACTAAAAATACAAAAATTAGCCGGGCATGGTGGCGTGTGCCTGTAGTCCCAGCTACTCAGGAAGCTGAGGCAGGAGAATCGCTTGATCCCGGGAGGTGGAGGTTGCCGTGAGCCAAGATCACGCCACTGCACTCCAGCCTGGGTGACAGAGTGAGACTCTACCTCAAAAAAAAAAAAAAAAAAAAAAAAGAAAGAAGTATTCCAGACCAGGAAAGAGCCAGATTTTTAAAGTACCATTAGTGAATGGCAGGGTTTCTGCAGGGAAAAGTGTGCAATAGGATGCTGGACCTGGACATTCAAGCTCCCAACCTTGGCAAAAGTTCCTGTGCTCTAATTGAGGCACAAAGCCAAAGAGCTACAGGTTTTCAAGGAGATGTGGATAAAAATATATCAGCACAGACCAAGACAGACTAAAGAGAGAAGACCTGCCATTATTTTCTGAGTACTACCCAATATCCTCTATTCTCATAGGATTGTATTTTTGGGGAGGTGTGCCATAATGATTGAGATTTAATTTCTTACCTGCCTCATAGGATGCAAACTTAAAATCAAATTTAATTTGATTTAAAACATAGATATTTGTATTATTTCATAAAAATATTAGTTTAATTCTATTCACATAACTTATGTATTTTACAATCAATAATTAATGGTGGGTATGACCAATATAATCACTCCCAAAATTAATCTCAGTATCTTTATAGAGCTTCTATTACATACATACACGTGGCAAGGTAAGCACTACACAATTTAAAATTAACCATGTTCTCTTCCAAAAATGCATTACAGTAGAGGAGAAAAATATCTTACATATTTAAACAAAAGAAAAGTGCAGAAAAAATAACAGAAAGATACTCTCATGAGAAAATGATTTTCAGAAGCTAGGGTTATCAGTAGTGTCTCTTAACCCACAGAGGTTAAAGGGGATTAGTATGATTAGAGGTTCTTATATTTGACTAAGTCAAGTTCAGCAGTGACCATTCAGAAAGCAGTTCACTAGAATGGACAGAGCAAAAGATTCCAGGGTATCAATGAAGGAGACAGAAAAAGGATACAAATCATGTGTGAAGACTTTGGAAGTAAAAGGAAAGGAACGAGAAAATATTGACTACATATCCACTCTCCCTGCCTCAGTCAGTCACAACAGATGGCTATTCCTTTCATTTAAAGCCTTATATGCCCTGGCAACATCAAAATTTTTGCTAGCAGTGTTTCAATGCAGGCAGAAAGACAGAGAGAATGAAAGAGAGAGACCGAGAGAAATATCAAAATCTTGGAGAAGACCATGAAATCATGTATAATACCTAAAAAATTTTCTCCAAGAATTCTTCCCAAATTGCTCTAATCAAAATGAATTCTCACTTCCCCAATCCCAGAGAAACTCATTTTCTCTTTATAGCACTTACATCATTGTCAACTTTATCAGAGGGGTATCTGTCTCATCAGGTGTCTGTCTACTCTCCTGGATTGTAAGCCACGGTAGCAAAAACACCACATTTCCCTTTGTGGTTTCAACTATATTTAAAAGGATACTCTGTGGCCGGGCGCGGTGGCTCACGCCTGTAATCCCACACTTTGGGAGGCCGAGGTGAGTGGATCACAAGGTCAGGAGATCGAGACCATCCTGGCCAACATGGTGAAACCTCATCTCTACTAAAATACAAAACATTAGCCGGGTGTGGTGGTGCACATCTGTAGTCCCAGTTATTGGAGCGGCTGAGGCAGGAGAATTGCTTGAACCCAGGAGGCGGAGGTTACAGTGAGGTGAGATCATGCCACTGCACTCCAGCCTGACAACAGAGCGAGACTCCATCTCAAAAAATAATAATAATACTAATAATAATAGATTACTGAATGAATGTCAATTCAATTTTTTTTTTTTTTTTTTTTTTTTTTTTTTTTTTTTTTTTTTTTAGTTTTAAGGACTCATGCCTATAATCCCAACACTTTGGGAGGCTGGGGACGGAGGATAGCTTGAGCCTAGGAGTTTCAGACCAGCCTGAGCAACATAGTGAGATCTTGTCTCTACAAAAAAAAAAAAATATGAAAATTAGCTTAGCACAGTGGCACATGCCTGTAGCCCTAGCTACTCAGGAGGCTGAAATGGAAAGATTGCTTAAGCCCAGGAGGTTGAGGCTGCTGTGAGCCGTGATGCTGTCGGTGCCCTCCAGCCTGGGTGACAGAGTGAGACTTAATCTCAAGAAAAAAAAAACGTTTTATGAAGATCTAAGTGATTATCAGCAATACAGGGTTATGAAAGGATAAATTGCGTATACATACACAATGGAATACTATTTGGCCATAAAAATGAAATCATGTCATTTGCAGCAACATGGATAAAATAAAATAAAAATGGAGATCATTACGTCAAGTGAAATAAGCCAGGGATAAAGAAAATACTACATGTTCTCATTTATATGTGGGAGCTAAAAATGTTGACCCCACGAAGTAATGGAGAGTGGAATGATAGATATCAGAGACTGGGAAGGGTGTATGAGTGGGTTGGGGGATGAAGAGAGAGGCTGGTTAATGGGTACAAACATACAATTAGATAGATGGAATAAATCCTAACCTTTGATAGAAGAGTATAAGTGTTAGTAGCTAACAACAGTGTACTGTACTTTTAAAATAGCTAGAAGAGAGGAACACCCTCTCTTCAGGGTGATGGATACCCTAAACACCCTGAATTGATTATTGTACATTCTATGCATGTAACCAAATTTCAGATGTATCTCAAAATATGTACAAGTATAATGCATCAAAAATAATGAAAAAAAGAAAGAATGAAAGAAAAAAGAAAGAAAAGAATGAAAATGAAGGAAGAAAAGGCAGGCAGGCAGGCAGGCAGGCAGGATTTATTAGTTTCCTGACTTACACATTTAGGCTTCTAATCATGTACCACTATCCACAGCTAGTTAACCCTGCTGTTGCTTATGCCTGTATCTCCAGAACATGGACCGACATTAGAACATGTATTTGTGCAAAAAAAAAAAAAAAAAAAAAGTGCAATAGTCGATGAATGGCAGAATCAAATCAAATAACTATAAGATATCTATTTTAAGAGGTTAAAAAAGGAATAAATAAATCAATATTTTTATTTTAAAGTAGCATATTCAAATCTAGATTCTAAATCATAGATTAATTAGATTTATGCTAAAAGTTCTATCCTAGGTAATACTTTATTATGATATAAAGGTCAGATTTAGAAATAGCGTGAGTCAAATTCCACCTCTTCTCAAATGTAAAGCTATGTGAGATTCTGTATGGGAAAAATGATGTGGTAAAACCCTGTTAGCATATATGACGTGTTTTGAATATCCCAG